>NW_025223500.1:2230845-2418761 GCF_014066325.1 Apis laboriosa
AAAAAAAAAAAAAAAAAGAGAAAATGACGCGGAGAAATCGACGGGACTCGAGGACGTAGGAAGAAAGGCAAGTATTGAGAGCGTGAGGAAAGCTGAGACAAAGAGGCCGAAGGAGATGGAGGGGAAAAGGAAGAGGAGGAAGAAGGAGAAGAAAAGAAGGAGGAGGGGAAAAAGAGGAATTGTTGGGGGGTGAAAAGGGTGAATCAGTGTTAAGGGAGAAGTGTAAGATGGTACCTTGTGGAAGAAATTGGGATGGTGGATGAAAGGGTAAGGGAGAGATTTGGAGGAAAGAAAGAGAATTGGAGGAAAAGGGATGGGATGATTTCTTTTTTTTTTTTTTAGAGGAAATTGAGGTATTTGGGGTATTTGGTGCTTTGGGGAAAGAAGGGAAAGGAGGTGAATTATAATAGCAGTTTTTAGGAAGAATTAGAAAACGGGAGGAAGAGAGGGAAAAACACGAGGAAATATATTAATTCTTCTCTGTATTTATTTGAATACTATTATAATTTAAAAAAAAGATAAAAAGATGTTAGATATATAGGCACATCTAACGAAGAAAACGAGAAAACTTGGACTTGGAAGCAATAAAGTATTAAAAATTTCAATATCAAATATTGGAACAAGAAATAAAAAGAAAAATTCCTGGAAAACCAAAAACTGGTGAGTAAACAGGTAAGAAACAAAGAGAATAGCGAGTAGAGATAACTCTATAGAAAGAATAGATTCAAAACCCCCACGAATCTGATCCACGCGGAATACGTAGGGTGTTGGAGGAAAGAAGGGAAAGTTCTTGGTATATAACTATAGATATAAGTACAGAAACCGGTGTCGACAAACGACACAGCGAGCAACAGCCCGATCAGTCATTAAATCGTCGCGATTCCCCTTTTGTTTCCACGCTGGGACGTGTGTGGGCGTCGGTTTATCCGTCCGTGTGTTTTCGTGTTGCACCGTCGAAAGGGGTGAAAACCGGCCTGGCGAGAAGTTAGAAAGGGATACCTATACACATTTAACCCCCCTTTCACCCTCGATTCGATGGCTATAGGGGTGGAAGTTAAAGAGCCTCGCGACAAACTACCGAGAGAAAAATTTCGAGAGAGAGAGAGAGAGAGAGAGAGAGAGAGAGAGAGAGAGAGAGAGAGGGAGGGAGGGACGGTGAGATATATGGGGTGGGAGACACAAAAAAAAAGAAGAAAAAAAAAAGAAAGAAAGGAATAGGGGTGGAAAGGGAGAAAACGGTGGAGAGCGATCGGGCGTAACGTTTTTAATTGTTTCGCGCCCAGCCGCCTTTTGTTTCGGCGTTTATGCCTCGTAAACGGTTGCTGAACGCCAACAGGATCACGGGGAGGGCACGCTTCGACCTCTGACTCTCTTTTTCGTCTCCTCCTCCTCATCTTCTCTCTCTCTCTCTCTCTCCCTCCCTCTCTCCCTCCCTCCTCCTCCTCCGCCTCCTTGCACGCCTTCCACCAACGCCCCCGTAACCAACCCGCTTTCCGCCATCTCGCACCTCGCCACAATCCCCCCATGCGGAAAACCGATCCCTCCCACCCCCGACCATATAACCTCATCCTGAATTCTTACGTATGTCTCGATACGCATCGAGTTCACAGTTGGGGATGCGTCGAGAGTTCATTTTTAATGCTTTATTGCTCGTTACACATTGCATTACATTTATGAGCTATGCACTTTACAAGCATATTTACATTCGTTCGTTCGTAGAGAAACTTGTATAAAAATTGTATAGAATGTTGTAGTATAAAGCATAATGAGAATCTTAATGCATGTAAGTAAGATAAGTAAATACGTATTAGTAGGGTTCGGCATTGCCATTTCTTTGATTTTTGGTTCATTCAAAGTATTTTGGATATTAATGTGAAATTCGAAGATTTTATTAAAAATATTTTTTTGGATCGATGGAAAAAATTATTAATACTTTATATTTTTATTATTATATAGTTATTAAGTTTCTATTAATTCGTGATAAAAAGATTTCTTTCTTCGTATTTAAAGATTTCTGAAATAAATAAGTTTCGAAATATTTTATTGCTTAATTAAAGAAATATTTCCTTATTATTAAATTTTTTTCTCTTTCTCGTTTTTATCTTCATCAACTCTCTACAAAAAGATAATAAGATTCTACAAAAAGATAAGGTAGTATATAAAGCTGAAGAAAAAGATATAACCTATAATTAATAATATAATAAAAATAAGAGGTAAAAAAAATAAAAAACACGTTTAAAAAATAAACGATTAAAACTTCAAATAAATTATTTTAAAAAGTAATTTTATAAAAACTAACTTTTACACACTAAATTTGAAGAAACCTGCAAGTTTCTCCTACTAGAAATCATGCTAATCGTACAATTCTTTCTTCCATTTTAATTACTATCATATTGCTATTATATGTAAAAATTTATAATAACAAATAAATGAACAATAATTGTTCCAGTAACGAACGAAATGGATAACGAACTCGCTTACATCTTTGTGATCTTTGCATCACAGGTCCTATTTTTCCATTGGAAATCGACGGCCCCTCAACAACCGGGTCTACGCTGAGAAAAAGAGGTGAGAGAGTAGTAACAAAGAAGAACCGAGCGAAGAAACGGAATCGAAGTGTTTTATATTCATTTTCAATGGTTTCCTCAAACTAAAACCACCAGTCGTTGGATCACTTTTCGCTTTTTCAATTTAAAAATGTTATTCGGAAGCCTTCGTTCAACCACCTAACCTTATTCTACGTTTTTTTCTCTCCCTCTCAACGATGAAAAAGAAGCAAGGAAGACGAAAGAGATAGGGAAAGAGAGAGAAAGAGAGGATGGAAGGGGCGATGGTTAATCAAACGTGTACTTCACCATCGAAAAGGCTTCTTCTTCCTTTTGTTACATCTGCAGAACAGTTACGCGAGCCGTGCTCTTTTTAATTAAGTCGAAAGGTATCGCTTATCGCGATCCTTTCATCGTCGACCCGCGTTTTTTCAGAGTGAAAAACCAACGTGAATCTTGAACGACGCGAAATTAAATCGTCATAAAAATATGGAAGACAAAAGTGTTTTCTAATCATAAGATTATTTTCTTAGATAAATGAATTTAATCACGATGTAGCAAAATGAAAAAAAAAATATTTTTTTTAATAATACAACAATTAAATATCATCATAAAATTAATGCAATTAGAAGTCAACCTAACCTAACTTTTTGTTTCTTTCTATTTATTTATATATATAAATATATATATATGTATACAAGTATATTTAGAAATATATAAATAAAAAATTTATATTTTGCATTGTTTTTGATGTAAACATGAAAGTTTTTTTTCTTAGATATAATTGAAATGAGACTACTTTTCATACTGCGCATCGAAATATGTTTTTCTCGAGATTAGTCGAGATATTATTTTTTGTAACAGATATTTATATCAAAAATCGTAAAGTGTGAGAAATGATGTAGGAAGGCGAGGATTTCCAAGAAAATCCATCGTGATCGAGAGCATGGATCCTGCACGGGTCACAAGCTAACATCGTGTGATGGATAGAAAGAAGGACGTTGGCAGGAATTTTGTTCAAACACACTCGGAAACGTGCTTCCACGGCGGCATTGCACGTGTACATGCATTCGTAGGACCGGCTACACCTATGCAAATAGGTAGGAATACATAGTCCGTGATTGGGCTCTTCTGTTCTGCGAAGCCGTGCTGACTCTTTGCAAACAATGTTACCAGGCACGTCGCTGGAACGTAAGTAGCCGTACCCTATACTCTCTGTGGATTTTATCTCTTTCTTGGCGACGAGTCTTCGTAATATTCGTGCCACGTTAGCGATTCCTTCCACGAGTGGACAAACTCCTTGCACATGGATCCCTCTGTACCGATTGCAAATATCATACCTCGACTCGCTGTAGATACCTATATTGTGACCCTTTCGTATCGTGTTTGTTAGAGATAGCGGATTACATACATCGAGTTTTCAACACTGGCAATTTTTTCGTCAAATATTTTAACGAATTCATTCGAAATTGATTACAAGTTGGATGTTGACACGTGCTACGTGCCACGAATAATTAGTAAGAATAATCAGTTGACTAAAGAAAATTATCTTCGAGTTACAAACAGGATACAAACGGAGTGTGTTTGTTGAGCTGTATTTTTTTTCTATAAAAAAAAAAATTAAAATAATATTAATGTATTATATTATTTCATTCTAGAATGTTATTTAATTTAAATTTAAAAAAAAAATTACGAGAGACTCTAATTATAAATAATAAATCTATGGATTTTTTTCGATCTTTGCTCACGATACTCGTACTCCAAATTTCAAAACATTATTTTTCTCAATAGAACAAATGATCGCATATTCGATCGAAAGAAGGATGACACGAAAAAAAAAACTCGAAAGAGTTTCCTCGGTGTCGCTCTCGCTCGAGACTTGACAAATCGATCGTTCAACGCGATATCACGTCTGAAACGGAGTAAGAGAATTGTTGGAAGGAGAAGCCGAAGGCGAATGTGCACGGTCGAGTGAAATAATTTCCTGGTGTCCTCTACAGGCCACGAAAGAGGAAGAACGGAAGCGAACTGGTCTTTCACAAAGTTTCTTGGACACTCGAAGAAGCTTCTACTGTGAGAAACTGGCTGGATAATGGTCCCCGGGGTTTAGACGAAGGAGAGACCAAGTGATCCTTCGGGGATAAAGGGAGTACCGCGCGCGTACACACAAAAGAGACGTTCTTCCATTCGCGTGTGTACGAGGCACAAAGCGGTATCATACGGAACGATATTCGAGGAGTCCTGTTGGAAAGACCAAATCTACGTCGTCTTCTCCTTTTCAGAGTATAATCACCGCTTGCCCGCTTTATGGACGTGTACACTTATCTCTATCTAATGTCGACTTTTGGATATGGAATAAGTATCGATTTGTGAAATATAAATATTCAGATTTATGTATATGTATGAGTATATTTTCAATTGAAAATATTAAGCCTAATTGAATTCCTTTACTAATTTAATTAAAACGTTACTGAACGAATTAAGAAATTACAAGTTATAGATTATAGATTTTTTCGAAAATTTCGTATTTTATTTACACGTTACATGTCAAATAAAATGATGATATTTGGAATTTGTTTTATTTTCTTTTAAAGTCACATTTATTGTGATCGAAATAATATATAAGTAGAAATTAACAACAGACAAGCTTATCTAACATCAAATTTCTGTTGT
The DNA here is from genome assembly GCF_014066325.1 of Apis laboriosa. NCBI lineage: Eukaryota > Metazoa > Arthropoda > Insecta > Hymenoptera > Apidae > Apis > Apis laboriosa. The sequence goes on from NW_025223500.1 coordinate 2,236,065, forward strand.
AAATTCAATTAAATAACAACAAATACTATCAAATTAATAAAGAAAACTTTTATATTTAATTATTATCCTATAAAAAAAATCAATTTTAAAAAAAAATCATCAATTCAAAGGTTAAAAGATAATTGTTAATCACGATCATCAATTTATTAATAATCGTAGAACACACAGTGTCGGAGAATCTGGTCTAAAATATGTACAATACCGTATCATCATCGAGACCCTCTCGAAAACCGATGAGGAAGAGAGCGAGAGTGCATGAACCCTCTCTCCTGGCAACTTCAGAATCTTCGACCTAGCAAGAATACAGGAAACCATCGAACCAACCAACAAACCAACCAGCCAACCAGTCGTGAATCCCCCAGCGGTGGTAGGCACTGGCCCGAGAAATTCAATTACGGCTAAACTTCTCGACTGAAGACGCGTCTCGTCTATACACACTACTGTAAGCACTCTGTTTCGAAGATCGAACCGGGAGGAGACATCTCTCTGTGTATTATATATTTGCGACCCTTCTCCATCTTTCATAGGGAAATGAGAAACTAATTCCTCTGTGTCGGTCACGCGAATCACTGAGATATAACTTAAGCGAAGTTTCCGTCATCATGGCTACCTTTTCAGAAAAGTCGAGAAAGGAAAAATTGGAGGGTCGAAGAAGAAAAGAAAAAGCTTGAATTTTTTGTTTCTTCTATGTAAAGATATTAGATAAGTGATTTTTAATCTTATTTTTATACAATGATTTTATCATTGTGCAATAACTAATTTCAAATTAATATAAATATATATATATATATTCATTTATTTTAGTGATTTTTATTCAAAGATGTTAGAAATAAGAGATTGAAATTATAAAAGGCTCAAATTTCTATTATTATAAATCATAAATATTTAAAATCCTGTTCGCAAATAAAATTAAATATAAAATTTATATGTAAATATTACTGTTTTAAATGTTATATATCAAACATCGCATAAACAGTTTAGATTAAATTATCTAATTTTAAAATTTATATTATGTATTTGTATGATGAAAATCATCAATAATATTAAATATAAAATATAAAATATGAAGTAAAATTAAATATAATGAAATTAAACATTTAGTGATCTTATAAAGCATCTCCTTTCTCAAAATTAGATTTTATATGAAATGAAGAAACTAATTTTACAAATATCTTGTAATCAATTATCTATCTATTCTAACGATTCCGCAAAACTGCGATACGAGCAGCAAAAATGTGACACGCGACCAAGAACAGAATGTGCGTAAGAGAGAAGAAGATAGAGCGCATGCGTTTAGTACGCTTGAGTTGCGAACGAGTGCCCATTAGGAACGTGCGTGAACATACGCGACTAAATAGGGCAAGTGGCCAGAGACCATAATGTTAAGTAAATAATGGCCAAACTTCTGGCCCCTTATTATACCACTTAAAGCTTAAGTCTCGTATATACTCGTTAATGGCAGCTTTTTCTTCCTTTTTCTACTCTCACTCTTTCTCCTTTTCTTTTTTCTTTTTTTTTTTTTTTAATTCTCTCTCCTCACACAACCCTTCGCTCCTTTCTCGAGACTTCTTTCTTTCCTCCTTGCTAGTTCATTCTCACCCTCGGTAAAGTGCACACGCGTGTGTTGTTCACCTTCCCATAAGAATTGTGAGTGCGTGTCATTCTATTCGCGCGATTTCGATGATAATCCACTTGTTTGGTTTCAATGATCCACCAGTATTATACGTATATATTATTAGATTATGTAAAAAATTCCATTCGGATAACGGATGAAAATTCATATTGATGAAATAGCAGATTCAATGCAGAATAAAATTTAAAATATATGATAAAAGAAATTGTCAACATATCAATATCATAATTTGTTATTATGTTTATATAAAACTGAAATAATTAAATTAATGAAGAAAAATCTGCTTGGCTACATTTTCGATTCTTCATTAAAATGACAAGTTGATTATTTTTTACGCAGTTAATTGGTACAAATAAAATGGCTCATTTATGATACGTAATATGATAAAAAAAGAATCATGAAATAAAAACTTTAACTATTAAAATTAAATCTTTGTAAACTCTAAAGAATAATAAATTATACTTCAATATCATAGGATCATAAATTATCCAAGGAGGAAAGGAATTAAATTTATTTAAAAAAAAAACTTTCATGAACTATGAAAATTGAAACTTAAACAAACAAAACAAATTAATCGTATTGTTGTAAAAAAAACTTTATAATTTCGGATTACAGTGCAAGCAATTCCAAAGTGAAACTTTACTTACCGGCAATTCCACCGACGATTGATTCTTGTTTCTCGATCTTGGGCTGCCGATATTCATCCTGAGGAAGTCTCTTCCGCTGCAAAAGACTGCAATCAGGTTGCTGATGCTGAAGTTGCGTTTGAATGTGCGCGGCGGCAGCCGCGGCCGCGGCTGCTGCAGCCGCTGGAATTGCTAAACCGGCAGGACTTGCTACATGGGCCGGGTGCGGGGGCGGACTGCCAGCTGGCGTAGTAGCACTCGCTGCGCCAGGCAACACGGGAGCAGTAGTGCAGCTGCCAGCATTATATTGCAGTTGCAGGCCCAATTCGCGGGCTTCACTTTCCTCCTGGGCTTGTTGCCTTCTTAACGCGACCTGAAGAACATCTCTTCGTCAATTCACAAAATGTAATTGTGCAAAGTATACGTAAGTGTATAGAAAGAAATATATGTGTGGATATGTAGAGGATAAAATAAATAGATATGTATGATAAATAGGAGTCATTTGTCTTTCTGTTTATTCAAATTATGTTATATCACTTTTATGTTAATACGCAACCTCACTTTTTCAAAATTATGAGACAAAAATCATAAAATTTTGCAATTAAAAAACAAAAAGAAAAATTAAAACAAAGAAAATTTAAAAAATTTATTAAATATTATGCTTTATTATCTTTTATCATTAATTTTCAGAAGTATATATATAAAAAATTATTTAATATCATTGGTATTAACAGTAATTAATATATGTAATTTTACTTTAATCATAAAAAAAATATTAAGTAATTTCATAAAAATGTATATCTATATAACAATATCATTGTTTATATAATAGATTAAAAAAATCTATTCATTTTATATTTTATTTCTTTTATGAAATCATGAACATTTTGATTTTATTATAGATTTAAATGATTAACAAAATTATAAAAGATTATAAAAAAAGCAAAAATATATGAAATATCATAAGTTTTATTATTTTTAATTATTTTTAATATTTTTATTTTTTTAAAATAATATTATTTTTAATAATTAATTATTTTTAATCTAATAACAAATAAATATTGAATTTAAAATCAAGAAAAAGTTAACAATTCTAATCTCAATCATGTATTATATGTAGAATATTTTGAATATATTTGTCTAGAATATTTTTCTATTTTTCTATCTCTTTTTTCAATTAATATTATGATTTTCATTTTCATTTTCTATAAATATCAAATATTTTTATACAATCATAATATAAGTATCAATATAACCTAACTTTTGAAACTACAAGGATCAATAATTAAACTCTACTGAAAATATAAACATGATGAAGCACAAATTACATTTAAAACTTATATTTTATATATAATATAATTGAAAAAAAACAAACAATTGAAATAAAACATTCAAAGATTAACAAATCAAATTAAAAATAGTATCTACTATTCCCAAAATTTAAAGCAATTATGTAAAAGATTCTGAATTTTTAAAAAATTATTATAGTAATGCATGTTCAATTTTCATATATACACGTTTCACTTTTTTATTTATATTATGTTATGTATAAAAAGTAAATGTAAAATGACAAAAGAAGTATCCCATGTTTTAAAAAACATTAAAAAAAGCTGATTGAATTAATTTATGCTTTTTTAATATATCTACTATGTCATTGAAAACAAAACTCAGCATGCTATAATGAAATATTTTTATCACAATTGTTTCATTTTATATGGAACATATATTAACATAATATCAAAGATCTAATAATATTTAAAAAAAATTGGCAAATTCTTATTAACGATATTTTATATGAAATATACTTTCTATATATAATTTCCTTAATCATAAATACAAATCATTATCTGTCAACTATATAATGATAATTTTAATCACTATGTTTTACTTAATCGATTTATATAATTTAGAGTTTTTTCAATTAAAAAAATTGTTTTAATAAGTATCGTCGAAATAATAATATTTGTGTTTAATATAAATTAATGTCGTAATGACAATTTACCTGAGCAGCCATGACCCGTTGTCTCTCCGCAATTAATGTACATTTCGCACATACGCAATCCCGCCAACGACAGTATCGTTTGTGACCCTTTAACGCGGAAACAACACCGTGATTACGGCATCTTGCACACTTCGGTGTCCTTTGATATCTCTCAGCACTAGCACGAAGAAAAAACGCGGCTGGTAACACGTGATGTTGCTGCTGTTGTTGCTGATGTTGCATTAATTGACCTACGTCGACACCAAGACCGACACCCCGCGGCAACGACATTGTTTGGATAGATAAGTAATAATAATTGAATCAACGTCTTGAATAAAAAATATAAAAGATATAAAAAAAGAACCGATCACTTTATGAATGATTGATAAAATCAACAATGTCACGGATCTGTGGGCATTGTTATCAAACTCACAGTAAAAAATACTCGATCACAGAAAATAGTCATTTTTAGCTGAGCACAAAGCCCAATATACACTAACACGTATCGATCTCATTTTAACACCGTTGCGATAAAAATTGTTCACTACCGAGTATTATTCATAACCGTAATATTTAATTACACAATTACGTTATAATGTTTATATCAATAAGTTCTGATGTTTCCAAGTTACACTGTCATATAAATATCTCAAATTTCTAACTGCATCACATTGAATTATTAATTGATAAAGGAAAGCTACAGAGTTTAACGATAGAATGTAGTCACACAGGTTCTTCTTACTTCAACCGAAGAAATCACATTTAACGCTGTTCGGTAGAAACCTTCAAACCGGCACCGTACAGTGAACGAACGAGAGAACGATAGAGAGAGATAGATATGAGGAAAAGAAAGAAGAAAGACGGAGAGAAGTGATGACGAGTACGGTGAAGAGAGAAAGCTCGACTGGTAGACATGCGCACGCGCCTACACTTCCGAAAAGTTCACCGGCAGAGAAGAGCGGCGGCACCACCGCTCGTACGGGTGTCGGGGTACGAAATGCGGAATCGCCCCGACTCCTCTCACAGCACTCTCTCTCACTCTCCGGCATTGTCAACAATTGCAGCATCCCGGGAGAGTCGATTCAGGTAGCGTGGAGAGACAGAGAAGCGACGACGATAGTGGTGTCGGCAGTAAAGAGGGAGCCGAAGGCGGACGAATAAGGAGGTGGGGGCACATAGGCGCGGAGGAGGGGAAGATAGAAATCAAGGGGGGGTTCAGAATGTCGCAAGGAGACCAGGAAGCGAGGGCATAGAAAAGAAGAGAACGAGAGAAAGAGGGAAAGATAGATAGAGATAGAAACTGAAAGTGTGGAGGAAAAATGTGGAAGAAGGTGGAAAAGTGAACGGGGAGTGGGATACCGAGAGGGAACACTGATACCGAAAAGAAACGAATGTGCACGAAAGAGACCGATACTGCGCGAAGTGGAACATGTCAGAGTGAGATAACGTGACAAAAGAAGAAAGAAGGAATGAGAATGGAAAGCGAGAAGGAATTTATTGGGGAGGGATAGGGCAGAAACTAACAGCCCCTCCACAGTTGCGCGAAATAAAACACTGTGCCACAGTGTTCCACCCCGGGGCTTCGGCCAAACGCAAAGCCGCGCTTAGGCACGGCCACGCCCGCGCACCTATCTGATTGGCCGAACATGCTGTTCCACCAAGATGTTAAGAGTATCTGGCTAGGGGTGTAAGGGGGACATACCTAACCACGTACCCACCTACCTACTCACCCTCAATAAACTATGCGTATACAAACGCACGTATCAGACGTGTGTATTTTCTATCGTACTGGAGGAGGCAAAACGGACAAACACATTACTCTTTTATTTAAAACCCGTTCCAACGTAAAACATAATACGAGCGATGCTCAGACGTTTCTCTCTATGCTCCGCCTTTTGTTTCGTCCGAACTGTTTTTAACCATACGCGCCTTCTTCGTTCCCTCTCTAAGAAAGAACATAACCTTTAGTTCTTCCTTTTTCTACTTTTCTTTCTTTTTTCCTTCTTCTTCTTTTCTTTTTTTAATTTTTTTACTTTTTTTACTTCTTTTCTTTTTTACCTTGATTTGTTCGGTCACGGTTGCTCGCGCTTCATCTGTCTCTCTCTTTTTCTTCTCTTTCCTTTTTTTATTTTTCTTTTCCAATTCATTTTTTCCTTTTTTAGATCCATCGAATCCCACACAAGCACACAGGCCACAACGTCATAGCGACGAGCCTTTCTTGAATCATATTCCACAATGAGGTTTCAATAGGGGAAGCCCTATTGTCGTTCACCAATGGCGACCGATTTTATAGTGATCTAATGTACAGATGTTATTTACCCCGCAATGAGAATGGAATAAAAGCATTCTATGTATTAAGCATTCTCTGATTTGGATCCTGTATATCTCCTGCTTACCGACCTATTGCAATCCATCTACAGACGTACAATAATACATGCTCAGGCCACGTATCGCGCACAATGGCACTATTACTCTTTTGACTTAGTCATGCGAACAAAAGTAACTATATCGCTATATTTTCGAAGAAACCGTATTTACATTTGAATAATAATTATACATACATATAACTGGTTGTGTCACATTACACGTAATCCGGTATTAAAATTTAAAAATATAAATAATAAATACGTATATTATTAGAAACTAATATCTATAGTAATTTAAGATTCCTTTTTATATTTTTTTGATCGTATATTTTGTTTCATTTTTTCTAATTCTTTTTTATTCATTTTTAATATAAATATTTTCAAAGAATATTAAAATTAAATTTTTTAAGATTGTAATCTATATTATTACAAGCTGTAGAAAATATAAGGAAAAAAATCACTGTTATATTATAAATATTTAGTCAAAAATTGAATTACTATAATTGTTATAGAATTACTATAGGCATTTTTTTTTAATTAATTAATATATAATGTCTACTTGAAAAATATGAAAATTAAAATTAATAATTATTAAAGAATTATTTAAAACTTTTACATTAATAAATAATTATTTATAGATAAATATTCTTTTATCCTATTGCATACATCTTTATTCTTTGTTCTTTTTCCTTTTCCTTTTTTTTTGTTTTTTTCTAATTTCTAACACATTGACACGCAGTACAATGTATTACAAGAAAAACAACGGCATATCGATAAATAGCTTATTTATAGAACATATTATTTTCAAGTGTACGTCATCACATCGGTCGCAGAATAGAAAATTGGTATAAAACGAAAGTAATGCGTTTGACCGTGCACACTACAGTGAATGGCACGTTTCAGGGCGGTTACGAACCGATTAATTCAACTCGTGCGTCATTAGTGAGAACGCAATGACGGTTTGAGCAACATTAAAAGCTCGCACACGAAGCGGTATTCGTCGATACCGTTGATATATGTACACCGACACGGACCATTTTTTACTCTGGCATATCAGCCACTCAAAGCGTACGTACGCGCCGATGGATAAATCAATAAACCAATAGCTATGGTAATGCACACCTGCTTTTAAAGTATCAGCCCCTCCTCGCGTTCCCGTTTACACGATCCATACAATTATAAGTTGAATTCAGGATTTTATACTTCCGCGTAATTATTACAAAATTGCACCATATAAAAATATCATAAGCATAAATTAATCAAAAAACACAAAATAAATTAAATTATAAATTAATCAAATATAATCATACTTAAATAATAATATTTAAATTCATCATACTTTATAAATTTTGAATCAGATAAATAGATAGCTATTAGAACTATAATTAATAATTAATATGATCATCTTATGTTTTTATATTAATAAAACATTCGTATATATGCATTTGCATCCAGTTTCATATCAAACGTATACGCGATTGAATTTTTTCGATATTAAAAGTAAAATTTCTAATAGTTTCTTAAAATCGTTTTATTATTAATGACGTAAATCATAGTAATGAAAAAATATTTAGATGAAAAATCTTATCTTTTAAATTATTTAAAATCTTAATAAAAATATATTAACTATAATATATAAAAATATATTACAGATTATCTAGATTAAAGAATTGACATGTTATATATTTGAAAAAAATAATCATTTTAAAAAATAATCCTTTCAATTAATGAAATATTATTTTCCTTTTTACATTTAAATATCAATAATCTCTTTTTTATTATTAATTTTATTAATTTATGACAAAATATATTTTTTTAGAAAATAAAAAAAAAAGATACGTAAATGTAAAAGGTTAATAATGTTAAGTATATATACAACTAGATAATTCATCTTTCCAATTTTATCAATTAGAAATAGAATGGTTTTTTTATTTTTTTTTATATTGTTCAAAAAAAAATCCTTTTCATTTCATTTCTTTTTTATCTATAAACAACTAAAGAAACATGATTTCCTTGTCCGCGTTTACATCACATGTATATCGACAGGTAGAAGTTCATTCACCTACGCAAATATTAGAGATCATGATCAATCTGGTACCTGCACCTCTCTTTTCTTTGATATAGCGACCTATGATCTAATCTCTCTTATCCGATCGAAAGGTGATTCGATCTGTGTGATGTTGGCAAACATTGTAACTCGATTCTTGATCTTAATCTCCTGTTTCCCCTAATATAAACAACTTTCCGAAGGGGAAAACTGGTATAAAACTTATAATTCTTTACTGATTTTTTACCTGCTACCATCGTTAAATCGGATACATCTGGAAACATTCTAAGATCAGGAAGTAAGAATCGTGGGAGAATCTTTGAAAATATCAATCCCAATCTTAAATCCTTAGAAATCTTTTCTATAATATCTATTGCTATTCTTTTTCAGTGTTTCCATCTTTTCTAATAAAGAGAAAATTTCCATTTTAATGAATTTGTCGATTAGCTTCTTAAAGAATGTTATTTCAAATTTTTTAAACCAATGATATAATATTAGAAATTTTTTTTTGCGAATAACTCGAAAACGAAAATCGATTGCTGATTGTGTGTGAAAAAAAAGTTAAACAAAATGAAGTATTTATTATTAAATTGAACCATAATTCTGTATTGACGGGCTAAAATATTAATGCCTTAAATTCTATTTTTTGAATAATAATTGATCCAGAATCGAAAACAATTATATTTCCCCGATTCCAATTTTTAATTGATAATTTTATTATTAGATTTATCATAATACGAAATAGTTATAAATCAATAATATCAAATAGTAAGTAAATATATAAAATTGTAAATATATAAAAATTTGTATTACATCTAATGTAATAAATAATTACATTATTAATTATTTAATAATTAACTACAATTTCCTAAGTTATCATATTTCAAAATCAATTGCTATTTTTAATCCCGAGTCTATTCTATTCGTGTAACAAAAATAAATACCAATACGATAAAAAACGATCATGTTTAAAATAATAGATGTACCAATTTTATATAGTTAGAAAATGCAAAGGAATAAATATAGTGAATTAGAAGATAAACTCTAGACACTTATGAAACACGTTTGTATTAAAAAATAGTGAGATATAGATAGAAGAGGGAACGGTGTCAAATCGAGGGCGACATATGCAGAAGCATATATATTTCGACAGTACGATAGAGTACGGATGGCATTCAACGCGTCACCGTCGCCGGATGAACCTACGGTCTCACCCGCGATCTACCGTACGCCGGTGAAATACCGTATGACTTTTTGACGTGCTTTTAACAGATTGAATTGAAAATGGCTTCCATGGTACCGATATATCCGCGAGACCACATCCATACTCTGGAAACGACTGTACGAATCGACGGACGTGAGAGACGAGATATATAATCTTTTTCCTTCTCTCTCTTTCTCTCTCTTTCTCTCTTTCCATCTACCACCCTTTCCCTCTTTTCTCTCACTTTCACACCTCACCGAAACTTTTTCTCCCTTCCTCCCCTTTTTCCTTCTCATACCTCTTCCCTCCTTTCGCTCTTTTATATATTTAACTCACTTCCTCCCATCTTTCGGGAAATCGTTTTCCTCGTTTCTCGCTCTTCTGCCCACGAACCCTATTTCTATTTCTCTCTTTTCAATTTTTGCACATTCGCTGATACGGCACATTGTAAGCTGCGCCGGCGGAAATGACGACGACGACGACGACGAGGAGAAGCAGAACTGGACTCGTGGTCACTCGAATCACGGCTGGACCGGAAAGGAAGAAGAAAAAGAAGAGGTGGAGGACCGCGTAAAAATAATGTCCTGGATCATTTTTTAAAACCCCAATCGCAGAGAGAGAGAAAGAGAGAGAGATAGAAAGACTAGGAGGAGTCAGAACTGCGTACGAGCTGGGGTTGTGTGGTAGAGGAAAAGAGAGAGAAAGAGAGAAAAAAAATAAACGTGACGGACCATGGGTATAGACATCGTCGATATTACGGGGTGCAATAGCACGGGACGACCAACGCCAGATGAAACGGTCAAAGCTAAAAAGCTCTCTCCGCCGAAACGGGCTATATATTATCTGCAACCCTTCAAACACAGAACACACCGAGATCCATATATAACCCATATGCGTACGCTTTTCTATGTACCGTTTCTCTGCCCAGGAATCTGCCATGCAATCGCAAGTATGGTCTGTTTTCAAGTCTGTTTTCAATAAACATTGCTATGATTACAGTAGAAATTATGTATTATCTAAATTCAAATAACTTGAAACCTCTTTATTATGTGACTTGTTATTTTATTTCTTTTTAGACTTAATAAAATTTCAATATTTTATGTTTTTTTTTTGTTCCTTTAAATACTTACAACTAATTTATAAAACACTTTATCAATATGAATCTATTAATCTAATATTATTTTATTTTATCATTATTTGACTTGGATAACAACAAATTTTAACAATAAATATAGTAAAGTAGTACATATACATTTATTCCAAAAGAACTATTAATTTTGTATTAATATCATTCGAAACTGAAAGATACTTGAACTTTTTATCTATAAAATATTTCGAATTATTTATTCCGATCCTTAAAAAAATCAAATTTAACTTGTAATTAATTTTATAACTTATTACATTATATTTATACTATTGATCATTATTTTTGATTCTATTTTTATAATTAATTATTAACATGCATTATACATGTACTATATATAATATATATTTTTTATATATATTTGTTTATAAATTGTTTGATAATTTAATTGTAATATAATCGAAAACATAAAAATAATTAACTGTATAAAAAAAGAAACAATGCAAACAGAATTATATATATAATAAATATATACTATATAAATATATACATATGTGTATCAAGTATAGTTGAAGAGAATGAAATGGGCGTGGTTAGCATCCCCTAGTGAGACAGTACCAACCAATGACACAGCATTACGCGTATGGAAACAGTTGCAAACGCAAGCGCCGTCGGGGTGTAGCTGCAAGCTAGTGATAGGTTGATGTGTAAGAGTATTTAATGTATAAGCGCAGACTCGACATTGGTACCATTGTCCAAAAGGTTACGCCTGCTGCGAACTTGCATTCAGATTGGTTACAATTGGTTAATTCATATAAGAAGTTTTACAACATCTATTCTAATTGTTCATTTTCTTTTCCTTCATTATTAATTTTTTATTTTGAAAATTTATAATTATTTTTATTTTATTTGTTAAAAGTATAAACAAATTTAATATAAAATATAAATAGAAATAATAAAGAAATATATATATATATACTTATACTTATATATAAGTATATAAGTATACTTCTCTACGTCTATTAAAGTAAATTTTCATTAGTTTATTTCAATTAAATTAGTTATTTGTAAATAATAATTATGTAAAAAGAATTTAAATTTATTTATTAAATATATTTATTTATTTATAAATTGTATAAAATGAATATGTTAATATTTAATATTGTTTACTTTTTCTTATAAAAAAAATGTTTTTCCCTATAAAAAAAATTTCTTTAATAGTATTGATATTTTTACTAGATAAACATTTTTTTTGCTATTAATTCATTTTTTTTCTTTAAGAAAATTGTATGTTATTTCTTCAAATTGTAAAATTTTTTAAATATAAAAAAAAATTATTTAATATTTATTAATATTTAATATTAATAAGTTATTTTTATAAAACTAATAAATTATTGTTTTTTATATTTCAATCAATGTATTAAGGTTGGAATAATAATGTCATCTTCCATATCACAGTTTTCCAAATTTAATAATTGTTCATACTGAAATAGTATTGGTAATGGTTCTTTGGAATAATTGTTCAAAACAAGCAACATAGTACATATAATTTGTGAAGGATTTTTATAAAAAAACTTATATTGTTTGTCCGCATCTGCACATTTATTATAAGCTTCCTGAATGAAGTCGCCATCAGATGTAAAGAATAATATTCTAGGTACATATCCGCCATCTGGCTTAAACTGTTTTTGATTTAAAATTTTATCATTTTCCACATCCGCTTTTATCATTATAAAACTATAATCCAGTAATAAAATTGTTAAATAATTAATAAGAAATTACAATTATTTTTGTTTATTGATCTCGAATTATTATATATTATTTATAGATGAAATATTATTGATTAAATGAAAATATTAAACATTATTATAGTATCCTCTAATAATTATAAACTTAATTTTAATTCATTCTTATAATAATACATACCGATTGCTAAGATCCATCAAATGTATAGATTTCGAAAATTTCTGTTTTAATTTTTGACAAGAAGGACATTGTATTTTGTAGATAAATAAAAATATTGGTTTCTGGACAATCTTAACCTCTTGGAAACCACATTTAAGAGATTTCCATTTGAACAATCGTTCAAAATCAGCTTCATAATTTGAATCTCCATTATTAACAAATTTATTTCCTATATGATTTGCTAAATTGATTAAGTTTAAAATACTGAGGTATTTGATGCGATGATTCATATTTTTAACGAAAATTTTTCACAATTTTGTTATAATGCAAATAATAATCGATTTTAAATATCTTCAATTAAAAGATTTCGATATATCGTTATATTATTTATTTTAGAATAATATAGAATATTTTTTAAATAAATGATAAAGAAAAAAAGAAATTCATGATCAATTAAATATTATTTTATTTTCTTATATAAATGTAATTCACTACAAAAATTGAAACATCAATTTTATTATATGTCGATATAATACTGTTTTACTAGCATTACATAAAAATACATTTTCAAAGTGTTTATAAATCATGCCGTTTTGGCGACACTGTAACGTGTTTAAAATTTTGCGCCATATGATTGAACTACAGTTTTTTATATATCTTATAAGATAATTTAGTATTTTTTCTAAAAATATGAATTATTGATTATCTATCTTATCTTATACTTCTACTGTTTTTGTCTTATATTTTATTCAAAACAAATATTCACATTATTTTTATAATAATGTGACAATGGTGAAGAATAATTTTACATCAAAAAATAGGTTAAGATTATTGAATTGTTCTATTACATTATTTTCTAATAACGCAAAAAAATAAATCATAGAAAAATGAGTAAACTATGGAATTATTTAATATTTCAAGGATGGATTTCATATATGATGGCAGCCAGTTTATTAATTTTTACGAGTGGCTTTTTGCTGAATCGTATTGTCAGACCAGAACGTGCGGAATGTAAATATTGTACACATTCTGAATGCAATATCCAAGAACTTCTTCAAAAACCCGAAACTGCCGCAATTACATGCCTTAACCGAAAATCACGTGTTGTATTATTAATCGTAGATGCCTTAAAATATGATTTTGCATATTGGTATGATGATAATACTTACACTTCATCTTATTATCACAATAAATTACCAATAATTCATGAATTATTACAAAATCAACCAATGAATTCACGTTTGTATAAGTTCATAGCAGATCCTCCAACAACAACTATGCAACGATTAAAAGGTCTTACTACAGGTACATTACCTACCTTTATTGATATTGGATCTAACTTTGCTTCTGAAAGCATTAATGAAGATAATATTGTTGATCAAAACATTGCTAAAGGCATTGTTTTTATGGGTGATGATACTTGGACTAATTTATTTCCTAATAAATTTAAACGTCAGTTTCCATCACCATCCTTCAATGTTTGGGATCTGGATAGTGTTGATAAAGATGTTAGATATCGTATATTTTTTGAAATGAAGAAGAAAGATTGGTCTCTTCTTATAGCTCATGTTCTTGGAATTGATCATTGTGGACATAAACATGGTGCTAATCATCCTGAAATGAGTAGAAAATTAAATGATACAAATATTCTTATAAAAGAAATCATTAAATCTTTAGAAGAAGATACAGTACTTTTTGTTGTTGGTGATCATGGAATGACAGAAAGTGGTGATCATGGTGGTGATAGTAACAATGAAATTGAAGCTGCCATGTTTGTTTATTCTATGATTCCTCTTCTAAAATATGATCTACCTAATAATATTGTAAACCAAATTGATCTTGTTCCTACATTGGCATCAATTCTTGGAATACCTATACCATTTTCAAATTTAGGATCTATTATAATTAATTCAATACCTAGTTCAGCAAAAAATGGAAAATTAGAAGATGATTTATGGTATTTATTACATTCATTGTGGAGAAATATTGCACAGACAAAAAAATATATAAATGTATATTCTGCAGATAATTATCTGTTTTCTAATGAACAGCTTCAAAATTTGGAGCATATGTATAATTATTTATTCAATCAGATTAAGAGCATAACTACTATTGAGGAATTTAAATCTTTTATTATGAATAGTCAAAATTACTTCAAACTTCTTAAAAATACATGTTCTGAAGTTTGGGTTCAATTTGATTTTAGTTTAATGTCAAAAGGTTTATTTTTAATGTTTTGTACTTTGTTTTTTTTTTACCTCATTATTAGCATTCCAGAAAATCGTATGTCTAAAATATTTCAGTCATCATTTTTACAATATTCTATTTTAGTAAATTTAATTACTGCATTAATAATTTGTTTTTTATTTTCCTTTGGTATTTTAGAAGAATTAAAAAATACTATTTTATTTATGACTAGTATAATATCTATAATATTATTAGCAATATTAATTATTAAAAATTGGGATGTAATTTCATTAAAATTATATGATTATCAAAAAATAAAAAAAATGATGTATGTTACAAGAATAATACTTTTTTTAATGATATGTAATTTATTTTCTAATAGCTATATTATTGAAGAAGGTAATATGTTATCTTTTTTAATTGTTACACTTTTTTGGTTTTTTGTGTTTAATTTAAAAAAAAAAGAAATGAATGAAAATATAGAAAGAAAAACAAAGCCATTTTTAAAATCACAGACAAAATCAAATTTAAAAACAATTATAATAGTTACTGGTTTAATAGCATGTATTTCTATACGATTATCTTATTATTATTGGCGTTGCAGAGAAGAACAACAATATATATGTTCTACATTTGTAACTGGCAAAACAGGTTCTATAACATCAGACAATTTACTTGTTATCACCTTAATTATACTTGCATTATATATTACAATAGTAAGATTATGGTTAAAAAATTGTGGAAATCTTTCTGGTTTCTCTCCCAGTGTTTTGATAGGACAATATTGTCCTGTTATAATTGGTATTTGTATAGGTTGTTTCTGGATTCTTCAAAGATTACCAAAATTTCTTAAAATAAAATTTACATTATCTTGGCAAATAAGTATGTTGCCTAACATAGTATATGCATTGAGTCTGTTTGCAATTTTTGTACTGTATTATCGTCCACTCAGTATATTTTTATTACCAAACAAAAAGGAATCAATTAATATATATCATGATGAAAATATAGTACCACGATTATTTAAGAAAATAAAGGAATCAATTTATTGCAAAAATGTAGAAATAAATCAAACACCAATTGTTTATGGTTTGAGTACTGCATATAGTGCCACATTTGTCTCATTAAGTGTATTTCTTATGTTGTTATATTCTTTATTATTAGGAGATATATTATCACCTAGTACCTTTTTAATGTTTATATGTTGTGTCTCTGTTTTGGGCTTATTGGCAATAGAAAGACATAGAAATGCTAATAATATATGTAAGTATTTTGATATATACAATAAATAATTTAATTTATATATTATATTCCTAACATTATAATTTTAAAAACAGCTGAACTTGTAGAAGTGCCTACTCCTATACTATTGTGTTGGTTTTTAATAGCAGAATATTTCTTTTATGGAACTGGGCATCAACCAACTTTTCCCACTATTCATTGGGATGCTGCTTTTGTTGGAACAGGTGGACATTTTTATGGAACTTTATTCGCAGCAATTTTGATAGGTATAACATTTTTGTTTAATTATTTAAATATTACTTACAAGAATTTCAATATAACTTCTATAAATAATATTACAGGAATAAATACATTTGGATCACATATTATATTAGGTGCAACATTGCCATTATTAGTTATTGTACCATTTACTTTCTATCTTGTATTTCCGAACTTAGCTAAAGCAAAATTTTCGGAAAATGATATGAAAAGAGGAGAATTACTCTTATTTGAACAAGATTCTGTATTTCATGCTGCTATTTTCTCGGTTGCAGGAAAATATATACTTCTTCATGCAATCAGAGTAAGTAATATTTTTGATATTTTAGATCTATTAATATTATAAGAATTAATATTATAAGAATATTATAAAATTAAATATATATATTTATATATTAAATATATATATAATAAAATATAAATATTATAAATACTATAAAAAAAATAATTTGAAATNTTATAGACATTCAGCAGCATGCTTGCTACAACGATTCATTGTCGACATTTAATGGTTTGGAAGATCTTTGCACCGAAATTAATATTTGAAGGTTTGGGATTATTGGTAACCTTAAGCAGTGTACTAGCATCTTTCTATATGGTGTTCAGAATCGACCAACAAATGGAACATTTTATATCCAGAATGACAAAAGGCAGATGATAAAAAGATAAAATTTTTTGATATAATATATAATCAATATAACATAAAATATCAAAAATTAAAATAAGATAAAACAAGAAAAATGTGTGCAATAATTCATTTCTTCTAATTTCAAACAAATTTTTTTATTAAAGAAAAATAAATTAAACATTCAATTTAATACATTTACCAGTACTGTCATTTTTATAATTTTATATAAAAAATAGATAAAAATGTAATTAATACAAAAATTAAATTGAACATAAGAATAAAATATCTTCCATTTATTCAAAAATCAATCATTAATATTGATGTTTCCTAACACACTAACACTATCCTGCTTACAATGTATTGCTGATTATAGAGAAACAAAGCAATGCACTTGATGCAGGATTGCGTCCATGTGCGTTGATAATTATTTAACTGTTGCCATATTATACATTATTTCATATTATATACATATAATATATATTATAAACAATAATATAAAATCTAATAAAAAATATGTTTTCAGGAAAGCTTTTTTAAAAATAAAATAGTAAAACTTTTCAAATTAATAACTTTCTTTTAAATAGATAGTTCAGCATATACTTTGCAAAATATACTTTATTAAAAGATATCAAATATACACAGTATATAGTAATTATAGTATATAGTAATTATATATAACTATATGTAAGTAATTATATGTGAAAAAAATGATTAATTAAAAGAAAAAAGATTGTAATTGTAACAGATGATAGAAATATTTCTACTAAATCAATTAATGATGATTGTGATGCTGATGTCCTCGATATTTATTTTTCAGATATTTCATCCAATTAGCCCATTTATTTATGTCCTCATAATTGTTAATATCCTACAAACAGATAAACATGTTCACTATATTCATAATATACAAATTTCATGTACTTAATATTCGTAATTATTATTTTGAAAATCCTGCATTTGCATATTAGATAATACAGATATTTGTATCTGAAAACAAATCAAATCATGTATATGTATAAAATATTTTATTATTATTTATTTTACAATGATGCAAACATATTTATAATATTTTTTAATATCACAAATTATTATTAATTATTATAGTTATATATTTCATTATATACAGTGTATAAAATATAGATTTAAAATATATTAGATTTTTAATTAAATTTTTTAACTATTTCTATTTAAGTACTTACAAATAATTTAATTTCTTCGCCTTGATGTTCAGATGCAGATTCTCTATCTGTTTGTACTGATTCTATAGAACCAATTGGCAAACTTTGATATCCTTGATGTATTTGCATCTTAACTGAACGTGTTTGTTTTTGATTGAAATTATTTTCTTTGTTCATTAAAGATTCAATATCACTTTTAACTTCTTCTTTTATATTTGCTATATTTTTAGGATAAGAAATCCAAAATGGTGGATTTTCTAACAATGTTTGAGCCATTTCTGATCCAAATTTATCAAAACTTGGAATATATGAAACAGGCATGCCATAATCTAATGTATTTAATTTATATTTAATAGCATCCAATAAACTCATATTAATAGGCATACCATTAGAAAAAACATCATTAATTATTGGATAATTAGCATTAAAAAATCTTTCAGGAGATATGATTTTAGTTTTTATTACATTTTGAATTTCCAAAGTAATATTTTTTTGTAAATTTGTTAGCATATCAAATACTTGACTCAAAATAGCCATTTTTTGCTGGAAAGGAAATACTCCATTAACTAATGATTTTGACCATGAACTAGGATCAAATGATTTGGAGGATTTCGTTGGTGACAATGATGTTATAGATTTTTCATAAGAAATTAAATCATTCATTGTTGTTATCATATTACTTTTTAAATCACTCAATTCAGATAATATGCTATTAACAATAGAATCTTTAGCTACATTAATCGATGACAAATCTTCAACAGATCTTGTTATTTTTACTTGTGTATTATCTTCATCAGATACAATAGATCTTGCCACATTTTTGTCAACATTCATATTATCATCATTAAATGTCATAGTTTTATTTAGTTTTAAATTTTCAAACAACCTATTTAGAAATTTTGTTATTTTTTCACTATACATTATTGGATTTGGAATTCCTGATGGTAGCCAAAAATCTGAAGATACAATGGTATTTTTTGTTGTTGGAGCTTCAGTTGAAGTTAGTGGTGTAGTAATAGCAATATTTTTAAACAAATTATCTAAGAAAGCAGATTTTTTTATTATAAACATAGATGGATCTACCATAGGATCAAATGTTCCAATTAAATCATATGGTTCAAACATTCCTGATAAATATTGTTTTGGTACTGTTGCACTTTGTATCTTTTTTGTGTTTATATATTCTTCTGGTTCTTCAAAAATTGGAGCAAGAGTGGGATAAAGAGATGAAAATCCCAAATCTTTTGTTTCTGATTTATTATTGTTCATAATTGATTTAAGATTTGATGCAAAAGACTTATCTACACTTCTTTTTTTATGTGAAAAATCATTCTTCATACTGTAGTCAGGTAGAGTATTTAAATTTGAAAATTGAGATATAGATCCAAACTTAGAATTCATAGGATCAAAAGATTTAAAACTAAAAGGATTAAAAATTCCACGTTTATATGAATAAGTATCATCATCTACATTATTTTTACCTAATAATTGTGGTTCATCAATTGTATTATATATAGATGATCCACTTATAGCATATGGTATAAATGATTTAAAACTCATAGGATAAGCAGATCCTAAGTTACCAAATAAATTGGTCAGTAAATCTGTCTTCTTTGAAATCATCATTTTAGGATCAACAAATTTTGGAAAAAAAGGAAACTTTGATATATAAGGTACTGCTATAGTATCTATTTCTGATATTGGTCCAAGAGCTCTTGTATAAACTAAAAACATATTTTCATATAAAATAATATAAAGTATAAATAAAATAATATAAAATATTACAATTTTTTACAATTTTTTACAATTTTCAATCTAATGTTTAAATTTAAGAAATTATAATTTTAAAATGATTTTATTAAAATTATTTTCAAAATTAAATAATTTATATTATATATTACCAGGTTTTGGAGCTATGTTTATCCATGGTGATCCTGTAGGAATTTTAAAAGCTGCACTAACTTTTAAAAATATCAAAGAAGAAAGAAATATTAGATCTTTTGACAAAATCATTTTGTACCAATTTATTATTTAATTATATTCAGTTATCGCTTTTATAGCAATAGTCAGATAATAATACTTGCAAAGCTCTTAAGATTATTATAGAATTAATATTCTCATTATAAAATAATCCATAACATACAGAATATACACTTGTGTTTCATACCAATACAATTCTTTCATATTACTTTGTAAAATAATTTCCTTTTTACTTGTGTTATTTTTTTATCATATTTAATCATTGTATTTAAATAGTTAAATATTTTTATAAAAGAGATATTTAAATTTATTGAAAAAAAAAGAATAAATTCAAATAAAAATTCATATAAAAAAATAATTAAATAGAAAATAAAATAATATAAAATATAAAAATTTATTTTAACTTTGATTTACATTTATTAATTTTATTGACTTTATTATAATCAATTTTCTTTTTTTTTAATTATTTGTATATTAAACAAAATAATTATATTATTATTTTTTATTTATTGAATATAAAAACACAGATTGACTTTTCTTTCTAAATTATAATCCGATTTCAATCGACTTGTAAACGAACTTGCGAGAAACATGTTATTCATTTGTTGACAATAATATATCAAAGCAGCTGTTTTCATTATTTAGTAATTACCAATTAATTGTATTAATATCAAAGAAAGCTGTCACTTTATAGAAAAACATTTATATTGAAATGGAAATAAAAGGTTCTTCTGATAGTAAGTAGAGAGAAATATTTTTTTTTATTTAAAATATTATATTTGAAATAATAATAAATATATTTTATATATTATATATTATATATAATATATTATATTAATTATAATTATATTATATATTATATATTATATATTATATATTATATATTATATATTATATATTATATATTATATATTATATATTATATATTATATGTTGTATATTATTATATATTATATAATAATTATATATTATATATTATATATTATATATATAATTAGCTACATATATATATACACAATAGAGAAATGACATAAACTAAACCGAAAACGCGCTAAAACTTTTGAATTAGCTAATTAAACAATTAATTTTTTATTTTAGCAGTTATGGAAAATAAGAATATTACAATAAATAATACCTCTACATTTCCATGGACTGCTTTACAACAAAATTTAAAGGACACAAACGTTATTAATGCAATAAATCAATTTCTAAATATGTATCATCCTGATGATGGTATAATTGCATATGAACGTGTATTAAAAGCTCTACTGATTTTATCTGAAAATTTGGATAGTAATATACAACAACAAATAATTTCTATAATACCATTACCAAAAGGTGTATCAAATGATACAATAAAAAATCTAATATATAAAATTACTGAACTAAGTAAAACATCTAATACCAAATCTTTATATCAAAAGTATGATTTTCATCAAATTACTTCTTAATATTTTTGATAAAATATAATAATAATTTCTTCTTTTTAAGAGTTACTGCAATTTCCAAAGAACCTAATATAGAAATATTAGACAAAAACTCAGAAATCCATTTAAATCAAAATATTTTGATTGACACATCTCAAAATTTTGAATTAAATGAAAAGTTTATGTCTTCAGTACCTGAAGTATTCAAAGGTTTTCCTCCTAATGAAATTTCAACAATTCATAATCATATGAATTATATGTATGATACATTAAATTATAATATTCCATATATAAAATCTCATATTACTAGTAAACAAAATCTTTCATCAAATATTAATGAACAAGAAGAATCATTAAAACTTCAATCAAAATTAAAATGGAGTTATACTCCTCATCTTCTATATGAAAGTAATCTTTATCAAAATTCTACATCTGAGTATCAAGAAATTTTTAAATCAATGGATGATAAATATTTTCAATTGTCTATTGATCAGTTTAATAATTGGAATCAATGTAATGTAACTAATGTGTCTCATGCATTACATCAGGTTTATGACAATTACTTTACTATAGTAAATTACACATACGCGCGCGCGCGCACACACACACACACACACACATTATATTTATATCTCATATTATAATATTGTATTTAGAAATATTGTTAATTTTGTTATCCAAAAATAAAAACTAAAAAAAATCATATTACAGGATACTATATGTTTAAAAAAATTATATAAAAATAACATAGTTTCAAATAAACAGAATAAAAATAAGATCTCAAATTTAGAAATATATGATAATAGGTATATAGAAACAGGAACAAATTGCAAAATTTTACACAACGTAGAAAATGATACAAAAAACATAAAAAAATATAGTAAATTAAATAAGAATAAATTTTGTAATATGGAAATACAAAATCATTTTAAGCAAGAATTAAAAGATGAACAAGCAATTCAGAAAGATATATATAAAATGGATATTGTATATAGTGAAGAAAAAATTAAAGATACAATAATAAATATACAGGTAAAGAAAATTCATATTTGTAATAATTATTTTAATAGTTCGTAACAATTTCTATAAATAACAATATTACAGACATTAAAAGAAGATAATTTTTTAATGGATAACTTTAGAGCACACAAAAAGCTTAAAACAAGCTTGCAGAATTTTTTAAAACGTGTAGAACAGGAAACTTCGATCGGTAAAATTATTTTTATATTTATTAATTATTAACATACTTCAATTCAATGTATACAAATATTATAAACATTTTTTACATATACAGAATTTCCAATATTGCCTCAGACCAAACCTTTGTATGTTATTCCTTCTATATCCAATTTTTGCAAGTTTTTAAATCAAGAAAACCTGGAAAACAATAATCAATTAGATATTTTGAGCAATAACATAAATAGTTATAAAAGTATAAATGTACTAGAGGATACAAAAAAAAATATTAAAAAAAAATCCTCAGAATCATTTCATATTTATCCAAAATCAGATCAATTAAATCTGCTTCATAAAAGTTTAAATAATATAGTTAATGAAACAAAAACAATAGAATGTGAAAAAAAGAACTACATAGAAAATTTACTATACAAGTACCATTAAAGTTGCTCTGTAAATTTAATATTTTTTATGATCAGCAAATTTACTTAATAAAATTATTTATGTACAGATCTGCACTGAAGCAAACAAAACAAAAAAGTTTAAACACTTTACAACAAACTGCATCTATTACAGAGCTGGTTACATTTAAAAAACAGTACTATGATACATTATTAAATATTCAGAAAGCCAAGAGTTTGTTATAATTGTTACAATTTTTTTAATGCATTTATAAGCATATGAAATTATATGAATATATATATATATNATATTTTATATATATATATATATATATATATATATATATATATACATATCTATTTTTTAGTGGCAGTGGCAAATTCTTTGGCAATATCATCTGTAGAAAATTTTACCAAATATGATCCATATTATTCCAACCATTCATATCAACAAGAATTATTGCAACATGAACCATTAATTATAAATCCACAATTTGCAGTACATACTATGGCACAGTCTGAATTATCAAATATATATAATACTTCATGTGCATGGATGAGGTTTAACAATTGGAAGCATCTTACTATGAAACAGTTAAGACATCCACAACAAGTGAGACATAATTAAACATTAAATATTTAATTATTTAAACATATAAATATTTATGATTATTTAGTTATTTTCAATTTATCTTCTTTTAGTTTCCATTTCAAATTTCAAGAAACAAAAAGTAAGTTTCTTAATCATATATTCACTATTATAATGTATTTTATTTTTTGTTCTTCCTTATATAATTCTTTGTACTAGATGCTATATTTTATCATTTTTTCATTCCTATGCTAAAAGGAATTCTATACTACATTATGTAAAAACAATGGATATTCAATGTTTTGCACAAGATAAAAACAAACAAATGAAGCAAAATATACAACGTAAAAAGTTAGAAGACATAGTTGGAAAATTAAAAGAAATAGAAAGCAGCAACATGAACAATTAAAAAAATTATTACTGGTCCCTATGAAGTTTTTAATTTTTAAAAATACGTTAATCTCTATAAATAAAGTATTATACTTTGTTGCACTATGCATATTTATGCATATTTATCTAGATAAATAATTATAAATAAAAAACAGAACAATATATGCAAAAAGATTTCAAAATTATATCTATTACAGAAAATTTTTTAAATAATATAAATAATATAATAAAATATTGATAGAGATTATTGAATCAAAATACATTTAAAATAAAGTTTTCTCATTCTTTCATTTATCTTGCACCAGTCTCAATAATTAATAAAATATTAATATTTTTATATGTGTACATGTATTTGTACATATTCAAATATGATTATACATGTATACATATTCTATTTTTATGTATACATATTCTGATTTTTTTGGCACTGGCAAAAAATAATAATTTAGAGTTTTAGATTAATCGCGAATATTTTTAATAATCTCATTTGTTATGTAACAATTTCCTTTGTTTAATTGAAGAATTTTATATCTTGTTAACGCCAATCAATTCTTAATAATATAGTAACTAATAAATATTAACATATTTCATTTTAATTAACATAGAACAATATTTTTGCTAATTACTAACATTTTGTAGTATGTTTTATAATTAACATATAATATATTTATGAATTTTGCATAATCTATACTGTACAATGATTATTATTTCTAAATGTACAAAATAATTTTTAAAAGAATAAATCATAATAATAACTTTAAAATTTTATATAGATCATTAAATGTTATTGTCCAGAATAATCATATAAAATATGAGAAATTATCAAAGGGTTAATATGTAATATAACTCTTGATAATTTCATCAACCACATATATTAACTCACAATAATCTTTTTTCATTTCAAAAAATGTTCAATATGTTTATTTTCATAATGAGTTTATAATAAAAATATTATTATATACTCATATTTATTATTAGCAATATTGACAGCATCATTTTAAAATACAGAAACGAATCTTCATATATATTTCAATATATAGTTGCAATATATATTAATTGCAAAACATCCAAATTTACAATAATTAATTTTTTGGTTCTAATGATTCTCACATTTTACTTTTGATATTATCAAACAAATTAAAAGTTAGGCCAAAAAATTCTTGTGTCATGTAATTCATGTATCTCTTTTGGATTGTCTTTATTTGTTATATTCATTAAGAATAAGATAAATGTGCGTAAGCAAATTTTATTATTAAATTATTTTGTTCCAAATATTCTTTATCTTATTTAAATGTAATGCAATTGAATAAATTTATTATAGATAATGTAAATTTTTGATTCCCTGCACTAAATTAAGTCCTTCAGATAATAAAAATTTAAAATAAAATTAGAAGAATTTAAAATAAAATATGCTTTTATAAACAAATATTTTATAAACAAATAGCATCTCAAATTAAAAATATTTTATTAGAACTATATAATTTGAAAAAGAGAGTAATATGAATTAATAATATATTTTAAAAATAATAAAATTTTAACAAACGAAAAAAAGAGAATAATATATATTAATAATTTATTTTGAAAATAATAAAATTTTAACAAACAAAAATATTATATAATTTTAACTTAAATAAATATAATTAAATTATATACATAAAAAGGAAAATTATAATTACATAATTCTTTACATTCTTTTATATTTAATGATGAAAATAATATTAATGCTAAATCGTATAATTATCATGCTATTTTTCAATACAAATATGTTTTTGTATTTTAAATTTCTAATTAAGTTAAAAAGTATTCATAAAAAAAAAAATTATAATATAAGAAATAAAACTTTGTGGTAATATGATTAGAAGGATAAATAGTAGAAAAAATGTAGAATAGTAGAATAAAATTTATATGAATTTTAATAATTAATTCTATAATTAATGAAAGAATTATTCTTCCATTAATGAAATATTATTTATAAAAAGTAAAGGAAAAGCATATTATCAGAAAAGAAATTAACAATCTTGTTAATTATAATGATAAAACAGATTTGCACTTCATTTAAATAGTAATATTTAGTTACTTTTTTATTTTCTAGAATGAATTGTAATCATTTCAAACCTAATTTTAATTTTCATTATTTGTGCTATGATCTGAAGCGTTTCAGTTAAAGTTTATACAGAAATATATTAAACAGTGTTGTAGATTCACATACTAAATATAAGTTTAACAATTCATTTATTATGAGGTATTGCAAATTGTAGCGAGGTAAAGCCTCTGATACTAAGTTATTGAAAAGTAACAAAGTTATTTGACATACATGACACTCAAAGAGCGTTATTTTTCTTCTGGCAGTGTCCGTATATTTTTTTTAATCATTTTGCTTAAACTTTAAGCTAAATATCTTGCACCATATAACATTTCCACTCAATATATTTATCATGAAATCTATTCATATTTTTTTTAAATATTTTATCAGTACACTAGTAATGTACCATTTATAAAAAAAATTACATTTATTTCTTCGTTGTGTTTAAGAAAATCAAATTAAAAATTACAACATCATCAATATTTTAACACAACGAAGCTACTATAATATATATTATTCCTTTTTTTCTTTATGATTCTATATGAACACGCATTTTTTTCCTTATACTAAATAATTAATTAGACAACTACGCGTTATACACGTCAACATATAATTATGCCTGATTCAGATGTATATTCTAATATTGTATCAAAAGACAAAATAGTTGTCACTTACGATTCTAGTTGAAATTATTTTCTCATGTTTATATGATTATAAGTCTTAATCAATCGAAACAGAACAGAGGTCCCAATATGATCGGTTCTATATATCGCTTGTTATATAATAAAAAGAGATTCCAAGGACCAATTGGTCAAGAAACGCAATTTTTTGATAATTTTCAGATAAATTGTACCTCTAACACGATATGTATATACTAAAAATTACTTTGCTCTTTAATTTGATGAATACAGTTGATACAAGATTGTACAAGAGTACTGGACTAGAAATGGTTTGAAATTTTCATTAAAATAAATAAGTAATATAACACCATTGCTGCTCATATTTTCTGCCTGCAAATAGTGTATCTTTTATAAAAATAGAAATGGACCTTTTTGAACTACCAGACTGCATATTATATAAAATTCAATTGTTTATGTACAAAATATTAGTAAATTAAATTTTGAAAAATAATTTTTTTTATCATAGTCAAAATTTATGAAACACATTTCTATGCCCATCTCTGTATAACAATAATATTATTTTTAATAATTAATAATAAATAATAAATAAATTTAAATATGTTCCATGCATATTAATTCATTTTATAATAAAAATTTGTTTAAAAAACAATTTATAGTAATATCATAAATTTATAGTAAATTAAAGTATAAAATTAAGATATTAATCTAATTAGTAACTTTTTATCAGCATTTACAGATTACTAAGTATGTATGAAAATAGAATAAATAATCATTAAAATTTAATAAAATAATAAACAAATATTTTAATCTTTACTAATGTAACTTATAAATAATCTTGTAACTAATAAATTAGATTTATTATTTGGTACTGAAAGTTTATTGAAATAAAACATTATTTGTATATCAAAATTGGGCAGTCTGGTTGCAAAATGTCAAAACTTGAAAATTAAAAAGAAACTATCTTTTTGGCAGCATAATATACAAGGCAATGATAGTTTTATATAAGATTCATAAATGTTTAGACATAAGATATTACCTAATAATCTTAATTATAATAAAGCTTTGACATTAAATATGAAATGCAATTATATATATTTGCATTTGCATCAATTTAGTTTCAAACTTATATTTCATTTTATGCACAGAAAAAAAAAATATAAATATAAAAGATAACAGAGATGTCATGATTACTGTGCACTACTTTAACATTAAAGTGACATATACAGTAATTTTAACATATTCAATTCAAATAAATTCATTTAAAAATAACATAAATTGATAAAATATTATTTCTGTTTTTTCCTTAATACAAATAGTGAAAGAAGTATGATATTACGAAATGATGTTTCAAGGGAAACTTCTAGTATGTAACTGTTCCCAAAAATCATTCACTGCAATGAGTCCAATATTTATTAAAACATGTGTACGGATTTTTAAATTCAATCAGGCAAAGCTGTAAGGATCAATAGTTTTGCTAGAACAAGGTTGGACGTCGTCAGGTGGTGGATGCCATTGTCCTGTCCACATGGCAGTACGATCCATAGCTACATCTATTGCTTTTTCCATACTGTTACTAGATGTACATTCCATTTCCCAGTGAAAACCATTTTGAGTCACTTGCATAGAACTAGATCCATCCATTTCACAATAGTCTTGTGCTTTATTATTCACTGGCATTTGTAAAGTTTTATTTCTAACATGTGTAGAACCATTACTCCTATGTTCACCAGGCCAAGGTCGAGATTGCTCTACCGATTGCAGAGGCAATTTTCGCGGCACCCGTCTAGATTTATTATCTTCCAAAATATGACCACTATTGATTTTGGTATTTATTAAATTTCCATCAGTTGTTGAATTACTATCACCATCTCTTCTTCGTCTTCTTCTTCTCCTTTCAATATCAATATCACTTCTTTGAATATCTTCGTTATTTTCTTGAGTATTTAAAAAATGTTCCCTTGCAGAAGCCCAATGATCTTTTCGATTGACATCTTGCTTGTATCTTGTATGATTATCATTACCATGATGACCATTATTTGTGTTTGTATTATTATCTATATTTTGTTTTTTTGTGTGTTGATTTTTTATAATCCATGAAGCAGGTCTTTTAGGGCTACGCTCTTTTAGAGTGATCTAAAAAAATAACAATTATCAACAACAATTTAAATATTTTTATAGATTGTTACATAAATAACAAATAAAATTATTTACTCCTGAAGAGGAAGAATTATCAACAGGTTTATAAAGTTGTGTTGGTGTGTGATTACGATTATCTGAACTCCTACAACTTGATTCACTGCGTCCATGTATCCATGAAAGTAAGAAGGCTAAAATAGCACATGACAATCCAAGTGCTGCCGCAGCAGACAACTGAGAACGAGTACGTTTTGGTACCCAGCCACCACTATGATATTCCCATATAGAACATGCTAATAATGCACTACTTAAGGCATAAGATAAGCCTATACCAGTGAACATCCAAGCATTCTATAAGAGATGGATTCTATCAGATATATTAGTATTAGAATATATATATATATATATATAAAATTTTTTCCTTTATAAATATATATTTAACATTTTAAATTTTATTCATAATATTAATATTAAAAATAATATATTAAAAATAATATTAAAAATAACATATTAATAAACTGATTACTTACCAATTTTGCCCAATTGAAAGGAAAAACATAGATAACATGCGAAATATCAAGGAAGAGGAGTAATGCAGTGATCAAAAAACAGAAAACTGCTACAAAGATCATGAAACGCAGCCGCCCGACTAAAGGCAACATAAATAAGCTGACCTTGGCAGTGCCAGAACTGCATAATGTTGCCAAACACGCTGCAGATGATATCTATTTAAATGGTTTAATATAGCTTATTGTTTCAGAAATATTTAGAAATTGATAAATAAAAAATATTTAAAATATAATGCTTACAAGTAATAAGAGTCTAATAACACCAATAGCTGTTTTAAGATGCCCCTGTATATCACAATAAAATACTAAATGACTTGCTCTTGGCCAAGCCAAAGCATTTGAGGAAGAGCCATGGTGATCACCATAGCCATAGTGACCATGATAATTAGCATGTGAGTCCCAAGAATGGACTGTTGAATGAACCCCTGGTGAATCCAGTTCCAAAGGTTGGGAGCTAATTTGCCCCCCTGTCCTACTACCTGCTGTTAATATCAAATAATTTATATCTATATTTTGATTTTTTTAAAATAATAAAAATAATATTTTTTTGTTATTAAATTTTACTAGAAATAATTTATATTTTTAAAAGTATTGTCATACCAATATCAAAATCTTGAATATCTTCAGGTCTGGAATATGCAGAGGCTGGTAATTCCAGGTCACGAATTTCTTCTAAAAGAAGTACTTCTATCTCGTCGGCTGCATATAAGTCCGAAACCGAGTGAAGATGATGCCGAGTCTCGCTCATTACTTAGGCACGCTCGATTGTTTACTCCTTCCTGCCTGCCAACGATCTTTTCTATTTGATCCACTATGAACCACCATTCGTTACACATTGAATTTAGCAACTGTTTTATTTGTTTGCCAGCCATTGTTTACACATACTGTGTAACCAGTACACCATCTCTTTTCTGCAGGTAATACCATCCTTTAGCCATTAGGCCTCACCTATTAATTAATAATTATAACCAATTAATTAATAATAACAATATAATTAATAATAATTATAATTAATAATAAGAATATTAAATATTAATAATAAATATTTACCTTTGAATAATTTAATAACCATGTAAGAGATTAAATTTTAAAATAAAAAAAAATAAAAAATTAAATAAAAATAATTTATTTTATAATAATATAATATAATAATAACAAAATAATAAATATAAAATAAATCTATTTCAATAAATAAGAATTATTTTGATATAATATTAATAGTATATATTACAATTTAAAAGTATAAAAAATATAAACAAATAAATATATATATAAATAAATATATAAATAACAAAAATTATATTATTATATGATATAATATAATAATATAATATAATATAATAATATATAATAATATAATAATATAATAATATAATAATGTAATATAATAATATAACAATGTTTTTAAACATTCAAATAATAGGTTGGAATTTCATATAGTTTTATTATTAATACACAAATAAATGAAAATTATTATGCATAAATAAAAAACAAAATTAATATATCTCATATATGTACAGATTATAAATAAAATATATTTTAATCATATAAATCATTATTTCTTCAATTCAAGAAATCTTGAATATAGATGCTAGAGATATATAAGAAAAAATTTTAAATGAGTCTCATTATATTCGATACAGTTGACATTAAATATTTAAAATTTGTACGAAAATAAATAATTAAATTGTTCATACTTAAATATTTTTATAGGAGAATATTTGTTAATTCTAAATCCACATGTGGTTGCATGTGACATCTTATCAGAATGTATAAAGTACAATAATTATTGAGATTACAAATTTCACAAAAAAAAATCGACACATACCTCAAATTTGTTTTTGATGAACTGACACTTGGATCACATTTTTTCGAAATTTTTCATAATAAAGTCAGTAACATTAGAAGAATAATCGCCATTGCCTTTTTGCTGTTTTTGCTTATAATCTATGCTCACTACGCATACAAATAACAAATGGAATAATTTAACCAGTTTTAACATTTATTAACTAATAAAAAATAAAATAAATATATAAATCATTTTTTTATTGTTTCTTTCTTTATTAAAATAATTTTAATAATGCATATTTTCATTGTATAAAAAAAATAATGTAAATTATGATTATATTTTTAAAATTTAATTTATTTGAAATATTATATAAAAATTATTATTTTTATTTTTTTATATGTTAAAATACATATAACAAAAATACATATTACGAAAATATTAATCGATTATAATAAATTATAAAATAATTTTAATTTCATTTTAATATCATGAAATCAATATATATTAAAAAAATTTTCCTTATATTAAATTATATAAATTATATATAATAAAATTATAATGATTTAATTAAAAAAATTTAATTAAAATTTCTAAATTTTTATTATTTATATTTACAATTGCATATTTTAAAAAAATTTTGCTTTTAAATCGATATTATTAAATAATTATTTTTTTAATAAAATTAATAACTTTTTTCCTTATTATAAATTTGTAGTACAATAAATCAAGATAATTTTCAGCAATATTTTTTAAAAAGTCATATTATCTTTAAAATATTATTAGTGCGTCTTTCATTGCTTTTTTTCATGTCGCATCTATTAAAATCTCACTTTAAACAATTCTTAGTAGGTGAATAATTATAATAACAGTAAACTGTTGTATGTATATCAGTTTTTAATCTGTCAAATTGACAGATAAAGAATGTACCAATCTTTTTATCTATATTAAAGTACAAACGCCTATTTTAATATATTTAAAACATTCATCATGTGTGGTAAAGAAGTATGATCCTTATAAATCATTTATTTTAAATCATACTTAGAAATTATTTGTCTTTTAGTTGTAAACGTTAAATATTCGCATTTTTATTAAATATCTTCCATTATGAATGCATAGTAAGTGTCTTAATATTAATTTTTATAAAAATATTATTTGAATAATTTTAGTTGGATACATTATCGTAAAATTCATTTGCATAATAAAAAAATGTCTATCACTTATAATTGATGAAATGCTTATACATTTAAGATTATATCTGTAATAATAATTTAATTGTACAATTTCTTGCAATTAATTTTATTTAATATAACTTTTAGTAACAAAAACACACACGGACCAAGTATATCGGGAAACGCATTCGATCGTTGGGTACAAAGGACTAATATGCATGACGATTCCACTATTACAAAAATGCAACATCAGTTTTGGGTTACAAAACAAGCTTTATCACGGAAATTAGGAAAAAAGGAAGATGAATGTATAGTAGCATCAGATGCAGAATTAGATGCCAAGTTAGAATTGTTTCGTAGTATTCAAGAATCTTGTTCTTATTTGCAAAGAATTATTGATAAATATCAAGAAAGATTATGTAGTAAGTAAATATGAATTTAAGATTTTTTTTTTTATATTATATTTATAATCATTATCTTTAATTTTATAGATCTTGCACAAGAAGAAAATGCAATGGGACGATTTCTTAAAGATGCTGGTAAACAAGATAAAACTAGAGCTGGCAAGATGATGACAGCAGTTGGGAAATCATTATCATATTCTGGTCAACAAAGACTTGCATTACGAGCTCCATTGGGACGATTATATCAAGAAGTAGAAACATTTAGACAAAGAGCTATTGAAGATACATTGCAAAAGGTTCAAGCAATGGAAAAGGCTCGTACTGAATACAGAGCAGCTCTATCATGGATGAAAAATGTTTCTCAAGAATTAGATCCTGATACATCAAAACAGTTAGAAAGATTCCGTAAAGTTCAAACATGTGTTAGACAGTATGTATTACTAACTATACTATATTAATTATTGCTAATATATTTCTAAATTTTATATATATATATATATATATATATATATATTTAAATATTTTTAAGCATACAATTCTTTGTTGATGTAGAGGTAAAATAGCCTTTGATAACTTGGCTTTAGATTGTCTTCAAAAAGTTGATTTATTGGCTGCAGCAAGATGTAATATGTTTAGCCATGCTTTAGTTTTATATCAAAGTACGCTTTTAAATTTTACTGAAAAATCTGCACAAGCATATTCCACAATAGCAAATAGTTTTAAAGGCTATCAACGATATGATTTTATGGTTGTAAAAGAACTTACCGAACCTTCAACTAAATTAGCTCAAGAAACTGGAGGTGATGATGATCTTGATGAAAAAGACAAGTAAATTATAAATTTTTAAAAAATTTTTAAGAAATATTAGTAATAAGAATTTACTATGCTAATAAAATATTTTTTATATTATCATTTTAGATTATCATTTTTTGACATGGATTATCATGATAATGTTGAAGAAGCTGAAGAAATAAAACCAATCAAACAGAATATAGTTGAAAACGATAAACAAGATGAAAAATTATTGGATATTGAGTATGAAACAAAAGATATGTTGGGATTAGAAGAATTAGATTTAAATTCTAGTTCTTCAAATAATAGAATCATGCAATCAATTTCTGAAGTAGAACAGAAAGAAAATCTCGAACAACTTTTTGAAAATTTAATCTTAGATAATAATGTATCTCATACTGACATTATACAAGACATTATACAAGAAGAAACTCAATCTAAATTTAATAAAAAATTTGATGAACAAAATCTAACAATGGATATATTTGATAAATCTGATACAAATTTTAATCTAGCTGATTTCTCTTCCTTAGAAGAACAAAATTCAAGAGAACAATCTTTACAATCCCTTACCTCGGAAAATATGGTACTTTTAAATGATATTCTTATTGATAAACAAAATACTGATAGCGAATGGGAAGCGATATCGAATGATACATTTTTACCACCAAATATATTAAAACAAAGTTTAGGTGATGCAACTCTTGGTATTGGACAAAAAAATATACTTACTACTACTAATATGGATGACAAAGTATGTAAACATTATTAATATTATTAAATATTGTATTAAATACAATAATAGTAAACTAAATTAAATAAAATAAACTAAAATTATTAGAATTGAATAGTATTGAAGAATATTTATATTGTATAAAAAATTATTAAAAATGATTTGAATAATAAATTTATCCTATTTTTTCTTAGAAAAAGAATAAGACTGGCAAACTAAAGGGTAATTCCTGGTTGGATTTATTTGCTGAATTGGATCCTTTGGCTAACAATCCGATGGAAAATCTTTCTAGTGATAGTAATGCATCTGCTTAATATTCTGAATTTATTAAGCTTAAAATTATATTCATGATATAATATAATCATTATAATTTACGACAACAATCAGAAAACACATATTTATTTTCTTTAAATAGAATAATGCTGTAAGCATTATTTAGTTCTTACATATATACTAATATTAAATATTTGCTGTTTGAATTTTAATTTTAACATTCCAGATTTGTTAGATCTAATGAAAATAACAAAATAATGATAAGAATCAAAAAATAGTTAAATTTCATATTTTAAGTTCCATACCAAAGATGTAAGATTAATAATAGTTTGTAAAATTTAGTCATAATATATTTTTTTTTCATATATATTAAAAATATTTCTTTTTACGATAATAAATAATTATCAATTTTCCTATTCACATTTATAACAAAATATGTTCAGTACATTTAATATTGTTACATCACATGAGTAATTTAATGATGTTTCATAATATGAAACATCATAAACAATTTTTTTGATATTATCACTATATTGAACAATTGATGTTTAAGAAATGTATAATGCAATTATTACATCATTTTTTTTTTAATATACTGAAATATTGCAAATTGCTTCTTTTTTTTAAATAAAATAAATACAATATAAACAGATTACATTGTCACATTGTCGTTGATATTGTTTTTGTATCTTTTCTATATAAATATAAAATGCTTACGCATTAATAAAATACAAAAATCACATTGTTAACACCAAAATATAATTATATTTCATGTATAAAAGAATTCTGAATCAAAACCTAATTTTTATCAATGAGGTGTTTGAAATTTAGGCATCATAGAATTGTGCCATAGCAGTTCTAACTCTGAAACAAAACATTAGAAATTATAAATATTCGAAAAAAATATTTTTATATTAATTATATTAATAACAATAATATATTATATAAAATTTGCAAAAATATTTAGCAATAATTAAAATTTTTTAAAGTACAAATACAAAAAAAAATATTTTATAATTTTAAAAATTTGTTACTCATACTTATCAAATAATTGAAGATCCTTGCTATGACGTAATTGTTGTAGAATACGATAAAAACCAAGCTCTTTTAAACGTGCTTGTCGTTGTGCAGCACCAGGTTCTTCTCTCCAGACTAAATTGCATACACAAAAAACTGCAGCAACTTGTAATTTTACATTACTGTGCATCTAAATTAATATCATAAACATTATAAATTTCTAATAAATATCAATAATATGTTATTGAAATATAATTAATGAATTATACTATTAATTAATATATATAAAAATCATAAAATATCAAAGATATGTGTTGTATTATTTTAACAAAATAAAATAAAAAAAAAAGATAAGTAAAAAAAAAAGAGATCTAAAAATATATTAAGATAAAATAAAATTTAAAAACAAAAATAAAAGTAAAATATTTTTTTACAAACCATATAATCCATAAGTTTTTTAAGCACATCTTCATTAGCCATTATATGATCTTTTGCTCGATTTCCATCAGCTACATTTGCTAAAATACAAAGAGCTTGTTCTTTTACATCTGCTGGATGCCTTGGATCTTCTAAAACTAATATAACAGCTTGCATAACATGAGCAGCATGTTCTCCCATTATACGATCTATATGTGCTTTTGTAGAGAGCAAATTTCGTAATAAACCTAATGTTTTCATTAAAACTGGTATATCTTGATCTGCCAAAAGACAAAAAATTTGATCAGTTCCCAAACATTGTAGAATCTGCAATTTTACTTGCTGTTCAGCTTGAAAAGCCACATTCATCAAAGCCCAAATTCCATTTAATCTCAATGCTGGAGTACATCGTTTTGTAAGTGAACATAATAATTCTATCCCTCCAGATTCAAGAATTGGTTCTTTGCTTGGACTAAATTCCAATAATAAGTTACATAATGTACTTGAAGCAACAGTTAATAAATCAACTTCACTTTCGCCTCTACCTACATAATATAATTATATTAATTAATAATAATGAATGATATTAATATAATTTAATTAAAAAATTTTTTTAATTCATATCTCATATGACAAGAAAATATAGAAATATAAAAAATTTTTAATAATCATATGCAATTCATATGCATTCATAAATGAATTTTGTAATATAGTTCAAAGAATAAAAGAATAATTCATAAAATCATTTACAAAATTTGTAAAAATACTTTGAAAGACAAAATATTTTCACAAATTTGTATAAATTCTATTATTTCAATAATAATTCATTAATTATAAAAATATTATATTTTACCTTCTAATCCCTTGTCTGCTCCATGTAATAATTGCATAAGTGGCCTCCAAACAACATGATCTTGAAAAGTTGTTCGAAGTTGCTGAACACTTCTAGAAAGAGAATGAAGACATCTAACTGCTGCTAGACGTACATGAGAACCTCCTGGATCTTGAAGACCAGCCACTACTTGTTCCATAAGACTTTCTGTTTCAATAATACGTTTTCTAATATCTTCATCATTAGCACCAAGAGATGCAAATGCTCTGAATGCAGCTTGTCGCATATCTTGTGTTAATGTTGCATCTTGTACCTAAGAAAAATATTAAAATAATATATTAACAAATATATAAAGTAAATATATATGTTATAAATATATATAAATCTATATAAATATATTTACATGTGGATGAGGTCGTAATAACTCTGCAAGTGTAGGAATTAAATGATTACTAATGGAAGCTAAACGTTGTAATTCAGTATTAACTTCTGTAAGAAAAGCCAAAGTCTCAGCTGCAGCTACTCTTTCACGAGGAGGATGATCTCGATGACAAAGTCGCACCAAACAAGGTAAAGCACGATATATAATTCTTGGATCTTTGTATAGTAAAACTCCAGTTCTGTGCATATATGTAACACATCTTGCAGCTTCAAGTTGAATTAATGAGCTTTTCTCACGCCCCATTAATTGTCCTAATGCTACAGGTACAAGTCTACCCTGAGGAGTATTACTGGTAGTTGCTGACGCAACCATAACACAAACTCTATAATTCTTATAACACATATTTGCCAAACATGCTAGAGCTGATAATTGGACATCAGGTAATGGAGAATCCAATTGCATTGCTAATGTTTCTACTGCACCTCCTTTGGCTAAAGCACTCTGCTCTTCTGTTGTCTAATAAAAATTATGTAAATTAATATCATATATAAAAAAATACATTTGATTTATCATTTTTGTACCTTGCATGCTGTTGTTAAGATTGTTGCTACACAAATTTGACAGGTAACAGATTGATTTGCTAATGATACCAATCTTGGTACTAATGCAGGATCCTGATATATTGAATGAACTGGTGCTGCTGGATGTTGAAACACTGTTCTCAAACATCGCAAACATGCTTCATTTAATAAATCTGTTACTTTTGGCTTTCCTTCTAATAATGTTTCTATGATAGGTGTAGATAATATAACTTGAAAAAGTAATGGTACTACACCAAGATCTATAAGAGCTAATACATGCTGATCTGTTCCTTTAGCTAGAGAGCCTAAAGTTACAGCAGCCTCAAGTCTTATATTATCTCCAATTCTATCTGATGAATCTCCAAGAAGTTGTAATAAACGTGGTACTACACCTTGAGCTATTACAGATCCTTTTTGTCTATTACTTCCAATTACAGAATTTTTTAAACATCTAGAAATAATAAAAAGAGATTTATTAACATAAAGTTAAACTAACTAAAAATTAAGAAATTAACTTAAATTAAAGAAAAATAACAAAATTAAGATTATTTTTATAATATTACCTTTTTAATGTTTTTTTACACCATATAGTGATTTTTAATAAATAATAACCTTTAGTAAACAAGTTTAGAGGTTAAGTACGATTTGTACTCACATAATAGCTTCTAAGCACTTTTGAGGATCCAGCGAGTATAGTTCATCGATGTAACTTCTCGAACTCTCAACATCCTATGATATAATAAATTAGTCATTTAATTTTCGAAATTTTTTATTGTTATATGAAAATAAAATTTTTAAAAGCAGAAGAAAACCGGTAAGATATTTCACGTTTTCAACATTATCTACTTACCATGAATGGTTGCATCACCGAGACCATACTTCTTCTATCTCGGTTTTACATACAGATATTCTAAATATTCACTCAAAATAATTCTATAATATATATTTTACTATCACAAGAAATTATTAATTCAACAATCCACTTTGTTTGTTATGTGAGCACTTGTTATTCTATTTGATAAAATTTGCGCTCTGAAAAATTTTCACTAGAATAGTGTTACCACTACTATATAGTTAATTATTGTTATAATATTTAATATGCTTCAATTTTCTAAACTCTTTTATGCAAAAAAAAATTTAATATAATTTTATGAATTATATATTATTTTTAATGAAGTGAATGATTTAAACTTTAAGGCATTAAAATTTTTAAATATTTTTTATGAATTTTTTTTTTAATTTTTATATATAGAATTCCAATAACAACTTTATCCTTCAGAATTCAAATTGATTTACATGCATATGTTTAAAAATTATTATATATACAAATTTTTGTGAGTTAAATAACATCACCCATTGTCTAATTAGACAATAAAAGCATTAGCGTGTAAAGTATATAATAGCGTCAAAGTATATAAATAAAATCACAAATGAGATAAGAGACTGGAAATAAAATAAATCTTTTTTTTTTTAAAAAAATCATTTTAACTTAATAAAACTTAACATAAAACTTCATGCTATTTAAAAAAAATCGATCACAAAATAAAAAAATAAAGATTTTATAATATCCTCTACTATTAAAATAATTATATCTCTAAAAATAATAAAATTAATAAATATAAAAAAATCCATCAAATTCATTTAATTTGTGATCTTAGAAAAAAATTCTCATAAGTTTAATATTCGATCATGTGCTATTGTCTTATTTCATTCTGAATCGATAATTGTATGTGAAACGTGAATAGAAGAATATTTAGAATCAGATGATATAAAAATACATTAAATGATATCTATCTTGTATCTCATCTATGACTCAATTAATAGAAACTATTATATTTCAAATTTTATTTTAAAGTTTGCAATGTAAAGATTTATTATAAAACATTTTAATAATAATAATTTTTTGAGAAAAATTTTTTACATTTTTATTAACTATTTAATTAAATTGATTTATATTTATTTACTAAATACTTTAAAGCTTTAAATTTTTAGAATTTAATATTATACTTTGATTTAAAAATAATAGAAGGAAAAGTTAATTGGAAAAAGTAATGATATTGAATTTTATGTGGCAATATATATTATCAACGAAAATCATGATATTTAATATCACGTGAAAGCGTATCTTAATATATGTGTCTCAATAAATTGCGTTATATTCTTCTAGACTTCTTGTTTTCTTTCTTAATAATTCTTTAATATGATGTCAAATTTTGAAAATCTAAAATCTTAGAAATCGTACTTATATATTGTTGCATTTTATAAAATTTGAGATTTCCCCTTACTTTCAAGAATATACTTCAATTATTACAAAGATATTTTTGTCAATTAAAAAATTTGATTAAATATGATCACGGAATCTTTGCATGAATATTTAGAAATCGTGGCAGGATATATATTTGATGATGACAAATTGGTAAATATTTTAAATACTTTTTAAATTTTTATTTCATAATTAATTTTCAATATTATTTTTTAAAATTATTTTAAAATGTTCGTAGGTAACATATAAATGGTTAAGTAAAATGTTGGAAGTTCATGTTAATATTGCAAAACAAATTTTATGGGAATTTTGGCAAAAATATAAAAAAGAAAAAGAATTTGTTTGTACTTTCTTATTAATGGGAATTCTATATGATAATGGAATGCATGTTGAAATTGTAAAAGAGAAAGACCTAATAACATCAAAAGAAAAATATAGTAAAATTATTTCTGAACATATTTATAGTCTTCAGAAAATACTTCCTGAGATACAGCTACTTGGAAATACTGAAAATGGAGATATTAAATTCAGTGCAATTAAATGTATTGAGAACAATGAACGTAATGATGAAGAGATGCATATTTTTCGTTGGGGTCCTATATCAAGTGAAATTCAATTTGCTCCTCAAGAAGAAGCACAATCGATATCTGAATCAAATGAAGAAAAAAAGATAATTAGTCCAGAAAAAAAAAAGCAAACTGTTATAAAAAAAAATGAAAGAAAAGGTTTTGATAACTTGTTTGGAAAAGTCATTAATAAACAGAAAAATTTATATACATCATCTATTGAAGAAATGAATATAGAATCTTCTGATATAAAAGAAACATCTAAAAATGTTCTTAAATCTACAAAAGAAATTATACAAAAAGATAAATTGAATAATTGTCTTCAATCAAATGAAAATCAAACAGAAGCTGTAGAATCTCCAAATAAGAAAAATAGTATAAATTCCATACAAAAAAAAATTACAGAAGAAAAAATTATTTTTAGAAATAATAAACAAAAAAATATACGTGGTAAAAAACGTAGTCAAAGTAAAGATTTAAATAATACTACAAAAAAGCAAAAATGTATTACAATTCATGGTGATTCTAATAATACAGAATCTTCTAATGATGAACAAGAATTAGAATTACCAATCTCACCTGAAAATCTTTCTTCTTCTATAAGCAAGGATTCTAAGTCTCCACCACAAATGAAATTTGAAAATGGAAAACGTAAAGTTTTAAAAATAGTAGATAAAACATTTGAAGAAGATGGTTTTCTTGTAACAAAAAAAGTACATGTTTATGAAAGTTGTTCTGAAGATGAATCAGAAATTTTAGCAAAAAAATCTATGATACCTGAATCACATTTAGAATTTAAAGGAAAAAAAAATACAAAACAAACAACCTTAATGAACTTTTTTAAAAAATCATAGTATACTTTATTATATTCATTGTATCTTATAATTTAAAATAAAGTATTAAATTAAAATTCAATATTTTATTATAATAAAACAACAAAATAAAACAAAATACATAAAAATTTCATATTTTATAAATAATTAATATAAAATTGTTTAAATAAAAACAATATTTTTTTTTATTTTGAAATTGTAGTTATCTTAATTCCAAGTCTAGATAAAATAGATATTTACTTACTATATGCAGTTATCAGATATGTTATCATAAATGTTGCTAAATGTAGACTACACCTTAATTATATACAATTGAAAATCAAAATTAATATAAATTTAATATAATGATTTATTTATATTTAATTGGATTCTATTTTTTGTGGATAATACAAAATTCTATATGTTCAATATGTTTAATATGTTCATGTTCAGGTAAATAAAATTATTTCATTTTATTAGAACATAAACTTTAGAAGATAATTATATAAAATTATTTTTTAATTTTATATAAATAAAGTTAAATTAAATAATTATAAATATAATTATTTTTTTCATTTAAATGTTAAATATTAATATAATATATTTTATATATTACAGTAAACAAAGAATTACAAATTAATTGTCATGGAAAATATTTGAAAAATAATGATATGCTTAATTTTGATTTATTAAATAATTATCAAGAATTAAATAAGCTTATTTTATCAAAAAATAATATAATTGATTTACCTAAAAATTTTTTGAAAAAATTAAAATATTTAAAAAACTTAGATTTATCTGAAAATAATATAGAAAAAATATATATAACAATGTTTATAGATTTAAATAATCTTGAAGATTTAAATCTTTCTAAGAATGTATTGAGAACTTTTGATAACTCCTTATTGGAAATACTTCCTACAATGATGTCGTTAAATTTGAGTTATAATTATATTAATTCAATAGAACACACAATGAACCAAACTATATTAAAAATTAATATGCTTGATCTTTCTCATAATAATATTTCTAGTTTACCAAAAAAATTCTCTGAATTGTTAATAAATTTACAATATTTAGATCTGTCATTTAATAGAATTCAATCTTTGCAAGATTGTAATCTAATACATCTAAATTCTTTAAAAGTACTTTATGTAAATAATAATTTTCTTGTTACTTTAAATATGCAAATATTACCGAAAACACTAGTTAAATTATATATTGGTTATAATCAAATTATGGAAATAAATAATTTAAGTCATATCGAAGTATTAAGTATAGAACATAATAAAATTTCTCAATTATATAACAATTTAATAGTAGATAGTTTACAATATATGAATATTAGTGGAAATATATTATCAAGTTTTCCAAATATTCTCTTTAAAAATTTGAAAATTTTGGATATATCTAATAATAAATTTACTTATATTCCTAAAGTAATATCTATTAAAAATTTTCCATTATTGCTCCAGCTTAAAGTTAATAAAAATCCTATTCAAAACTTAACAATTTTGTCTGATTTAAAATTAAATTCATTTGATGCAAGTGATATAAATAAATTGAAATCTATAGAGAAAGATACATTGGCAAATTTAAGATCATTATCAAAAAATTGTATTAATATTACTATATCCAATAACAAAATGTTGACTTTTATTCACGAAGATGCTTTAAAACATATGAATTTATGTTCAGTAAGTTTTAAAATTTTATTTTCGAATATTTTCAGAGGATCGATTTTAAAAATTAACTTTAGAATTAAAAAAAATTTAGCATAGAGACATATTCATTAAGATTTATTTATTGTAAGTCATATTATCGTTTTGTTATTCCTGCTTCACATGATTTTTTTACATAACTTCAATTATTTACAATTATAAATAAGATTAATAAATAGTAGATTAATAAATAATAAAATTAATTTTAATAAATAAGATTTAATTTATATTTTTATATATCAATTTTTATATAGTTTTTAAAATCGATCTTTCAAAATTATTTTATGAATATATTATTATTAAAACATAATTTAATAATAATAATAATAATAATAATATATATATATATATATATATAATTTTTTGTATTAGTTAGATTTAAGTAACAATCAATTTTCTTATGTGGCACGAAAACTAATTGTACATAATAATAGTCTTTCAACGTACAATATTAATTTACAAGGAAATCCGTTTAAATGTAATTGTACACTACAATGGATGTTAAATGATTTAATTCCAAAACTTTATAT
The DNA here is from genome assembly GCF_014066325.1 of Apis laboriosa. Lineage (NCBI taxonomy): Eukaryota > Metazoa > Arthropoda > Insecta > Hymenoptera > Apidae > Apis > Apis laboriosa. Next base: position 2,280,077 of record NW_025223500.1, read on the forward strand.
TGTTCAACCTCATCTTTTAGATGATTTGAGGTATATATCTTTTAATTATTAAATATCAATTTAATATTGAAAATACAAAAATGTAATATATTAATTATTTTATATATTTTATTATATCGTATAAGGTGTTCTTGGCCTACTCAAATATCGAATATGAGAATGGTACATTGGTATGGATGGAAAAATCAAGTTTTTTGTAATACATCAATTAACGAAAATCTTTCAATAAATGTTGCAAGTATAATAACCACTGAAATAATAAAACTTGATTCTAGTCCTGGTTTATTAGTTATTGTGGGAATAGCGACAACTGTATTAACAATTTTAATACTAACAGGCATCATATGGACACAAAGAATAGCCATAAAAAGAAGAAGAGTTAATAGAAAATTTTAAAATTTATCGTTTTTTAGTTTAATTTATTTTTTTCTTGTCCAATTTCTACACATTTTCTTTAATTTAAAAAATTTTTTCAACTCTTTCTAAAGTCTTAATATATTCACATTTTATAAGAGTTTCGTTTATGAAAATGATTTATGTAACAGTAAATAACATATTTTTTCTTAATTTAATAATGAATCATATCTTTAAATTATCTTAATTTATCTTTAAATTAATAACAATCTATTTAAGAATTATTATTTGTTGAAATATTAAATACTATTAATTAAAAATATTAATAAATGCATAAATAATAATAAAAAGTCAAATAGTATTAAATTCAATATTTAAAAAAAATTTGTAATTTTATATATCATTATATTTGTACTTATCATATAAGCTATTATATATGCAATTTTGTTTTTATTCAAATTTAATATCATTATTGAAAAAATATAAATAAATAAAATGTTATTTCTATACAATATATATATATATATATATCCCTTCCTTCCTCTGTGTATGTATGAGCGCGCATGATAGTAATACTCCTATATTTATTATAAATATCAAAATATTAAAATAAATATACATATATTCATAATTCATACATGTAAATTCGCATAATTATGTATAATATATTTCTAATACAAAAACAGTATTTTGAAAATAATTAAGATGAAAATAATTAATTATTTGAATGTTCTTTTTTTATATTTATTTGGCAAAATGCCTTGGAAGTATTGAAATATTTGGAAGGATTTAAGATTTTATTATTTAAGATTTAATTATTTGCAAATTTTAATTGCAGGACAGATACTTGATTAAATTTAAATCGTAATATTTTGATGATTTCAAACACTGTACATTTGTATTATTATCTTAGTATATACTTTAATAAAATATTTTAATGTAAAAGATTGATCCTCATCAATTATAAGCTAAATTATGTTTATAATTAAATTGATTAATCGTAATAAAAATTTATAATATATTTAAATATTATAATATATTTTTTTATTCTGCTAACCTAATATTGAAATCTTCAAAATATAATTATCGCTTTGGACGTAATAAGTGAACTTTGCAATTTGTAATTATATATCATCTATTTGCCAATGACTAGATGTCACTGGAATAGGAGGATTTTCTCTCAATTCATTTAAAAAATTACATATATTTTTATAATATCGCGGTTGACACCATGTTTCGTTGTGTGTACCTCCCGAAATCGAAAGTATTTTTTTACATGGACTTTTGCAATTTTTATAAAGATTTTGCATCATATATGGTGGCACTAACGTATCCGCCAGACCAGAAATAAATAGCGTAGGTATTGTTACTGATCGCACTTTGAGAATGGACAAATACTGTAATATATTGATTTAATTATATAACTTAATTATAATAATTATTATTAATTTAATTAAAATTTTTTTATATAAAATAATTAAATATTTAGAAAAAGTTTACCTTATTTTTATATAAAAAAAGAGGTAAATATTGTAAACATTTTAATCCAAAAAGTAATGCAGCCATATCAGGAATACTAGTAAAAGTATTTTCAAGAATAAGACACCAAATTCTTTGTGAATTTTCTGGTTCTGTAGCTAAATTAATAGCTACAGCTCCACCTATAATAATATTTAAACATGTTAAATATATGACATATTTTTTTCATTTCAAATATACTTACCTAATGATCTACCAAATACAATTATTTCATTTGTATTTATATCAGTTCTACTTGACAAATAATCAATTCCTGCACGAGCATCCATATATAAACCTTCTTCAGATGGTGAACCTTGTGATAAACCATAGCCTCTATATTCTAGCATTAAAATATTACATTGTATAGTATGATATAATCCAACTGCATTTTTTAATCTAAAATAAGTATAGAATCATTATTTTATTTTTATAAATAAAACTATGTAATACAATTAATTAAAATCACTTACCTATGTCCTACATTACCAGCATTGCCATGAAGAAATAATAAAGTAGGCACCTTTTTCACTCTATCTTCCGGTTGAGAAATAAAGAACATATGTAACATTGTACCATCTCCTGATCTAATATAAATACTTTGATAAGGTAAATTAAATATTGAAGGTGCAGGAACATATACCCGAGAATTAGCAGGTGACTCTGGACGATATACAAGTTGATCTTCTCTATGATATAATATACCTATAAATATGTATTTGATATTAATTTGATATTAGAGCAGAAACGTTACTGAAATTATTAAATTTACCTGTAGTTGCAAAGCAAAGTAGAAAGAAAGCAGAAAATCCACCATATAACCAATATAGAAGAAAACAGGCAAGTATATAAGTTCCAGAAAAAGCCCAACATTTCATAGCTATGCCTCCTAATAAACGGATGGGTTTACTGCGAGCAAGTCTCATATAAAATGACATGATTGTTATGTAGTATCTTCAAAAAATTAATTAATAATCAGCTAAAGCACTTCTATATTTGTTAAATATATAATATGGTACATCTTGATTTCATCATAATATTTCACTGAATTAAACATTCCAGTTATTACTGAAAATTTTATAACCTAAAATTTTTATAAAAATTATTTTATAAACATTATTCATTTCATAAAATTTTGGATTTGAATTGATAAATAAATGCATTTCGCTTTTTACATAAATTTATTATATTAGAATTTACATAGTATAAATGAAATAATTTCAATTTTTAAAGCATTAGAAAATATAAATTAGGAATTTAAATTGCCGCTATGTGTATTTAAATATAAATTCTATTCATAAAGTATTTAGATATCACTTATAAATTATAACTTTTTACAATAAAGAATACTATGATTTCATTATAAAAAATTAATTTATGAATAAAAAAAATCGCAATACGATTTTAATAAAGTTCAGTATCGCAAATCGCAAATTTATCACGTGTTATCGTGAATGTCCAATACTGTATTCTGATTACTGTTAATCGATGCTATATAACTAATACCACCTTGTATCTTTATATTCAACACGAGTTCCGTTGTTCGTATACAATTCTTCGTTTATTTAAAGTTACAAATTTATAAATTCTATTTAAAAATTGCTTACAAATAATGGAGAAAATATTAGTTGAACCCCGAGATGGATCTGTGGTGTCATGTTTATCTAACATTCTCCAAACGAGTGCTGAAGAAGCATTCGCAAGTAGTGATACATTCAAGATTGGATTATCAGGTGATATAATTCAAATAAAAATTGCTTACTTGATTTATTAATTTTTAAATATCAAAAAAATTATTAATTATATATAATTAAATATATATATTTTTTTATATAGACATTTATATAATATAACAAAAGCTGAAAATTATACATAAATAATAAAATAAATTTATAGGTTACATATACTATAAAAAATTATTATAGGTTAAGATATATTTTTTTCTTAATATAATTATTTAATTTGCATAATTACTATTTAAATTCTATATTTATTTTGTTTTTAATATTTATTTCGTAATTCTTAAATTATAAATTATTTTTTATATATTTAAAATGCTAATTTAAAAATAAAATATAAAATGTTTTTTTTTATCAGGAGGATCTTTAATATTATTATTGGCACAAAGTTTACCTAATATTAAAACTGATTGGAGTAGATGGAACTTTTTCTTTTGTGATGAAAGAGTTGTTCCCTTTGATAGCAATGATTCCACTTATGGAGAATATAAATCAAATTTGATTGGAAAAATACCAATAACTGAAGATCAATTTATAAAAATTAATCCTGATTTATCTGGTAAAATAATATGTTTCAATCAAAAATCAATTTTTCAATTTCTTTTTTTATAAAATATTTGTTTAATTATACTTATAGCTGAAGATGCTGCAAAAGATTATATTAAGAAGATGTCCGTTTTTTTTCCTCCTGACCGTGTTCCATGTTTTGATGTTCTTCTTTTGGGATTGGGTCTAGATGGACATATATGTTCTCTTTTTCCTGGTCATAAGCTTTTGAACGAAGCCAGTTTATGGGTCTGTCCTATAAATGATTCTCCTAAGCCACCACCATCTCGTATTACTCTTACTCTTCCTGTGATAAATAATGCAAAAAAATGCATATTTGCTGTTACCGGATCTAGCAAAGCAGAAATTATTAAGGTAATTATTTTATTAAAAATTAAAGAAAAATAATTTTTAAATTTATTTAATTTATATGAAAGCTATTATTTTACTTTAAATATTTAATATCTCACAGCGAATTTTGCAAGACAAAGAAAATTTGCCAGCTGCTCGTGTACAACCACATAATGGAGAATTATATTGGATCTTAGATGAAGCTGCTGCAAAATTCTTAGGAACAGCCTAAACAAGATATTCAATAAAATTAACTTATATTCCATGTCAATATTTTATCCTACTTCTCAGAAAATTTCAAATATATAAGCATATATATATATATATATATATATATATATATATATACATATATATGTTTTTTATTTAAAAATTACTTAATGAAAAATTGATATTTTTTTATAATTTATTGCTCAATGATTTATATTTTCTTATTATTATTTAATCTATTTTATGTTATTCTGTTATAAATTTTAATATTTATAAATTTCAAATATTTTATTTTTCTATTTGAATTTGTAAACATTCAGTTATAGCAGATATAAAATATAATAAGATAAAGAATTTTTACTAAATCATATTATTAATTATCATCAAATTTCAATTTATATTCATTATATTATTTTAATAAATTTACAAAATCATAAAAAAAAACGAAAATGATAAAAATTTAAACAATATGGATATAATTTCATTGCTAAAGTTAAAAAATATATAATTTTCAGTAATATTTATTTATATATAAAAAGAACATATAAAAAAAAATATATGATAATACATATATTCAACATTATATGATTCGATCATAAATTTATCATAAATTATATTTTAAAAAAATATAAATAAAAATAAATATTTTCAAAAAATTAAATCAAAATATAAATAAACAATAAAATGCACAAAAAATACATAATTTTAATTTATAATTTTGTTAAATTATAAAATTTAATAAATAAAATTACTAAATTGAAATTACTAATTAAAATTTTTATGATAAAAAAATATATACATAAATATTAGAATATCATATCTTTATTATTGATATTGAATAGAATAATATTTATAATACATTGATTTTGTCATAATTTCTATTTAATTCTGCATTCCAATCATGGGAAATGAAAACAATATATTTTATTTCCAAAAAAAAATATCATAATCATTGTAACTTTTTATACAGAAGTAAATAGATATCTAACATAAATATAATAAAGAATTATGTATGCATTTTGCAAATTATAAAAGATATTCTTTGGTGATTTATATTAAAATGAATAAATATTGATAAATAGGTATGTAACAAAAAATGACTATTTTGATACGATGCATATGTTTTTATATATTATCATATGGAGTTAATTATTAATATATATTAATATAATTCGAGGCAGGAATATCATTTGTAATGTACTTAATAGATAACATTCAGTCAAATTCAATAACCAATGTTAATTAGTTAGGAACTAGACTTTTACAATAATTTAATATATTTATATAATATTTAAATATATAATTTATATAATATTTATATAAGTTATGCTTATATTTTTATTTTTTTTTAATATAAAAACATTATATGATAAATATGAATGATAAATATCAAGTCATAAAAGAAATTAAAAAAAAATTAATTCACAATGATTTTCACAAAACTTAATATCAATTTCATTATAATATATATAATTGCGTAATTCATAAAACACTTTAATTTCGTACAGTATAAATATATATAATTTTCTTTTTTCAAATTCATATGAATTTTAAGAAATTCAAGTATAGTGACATCTTATTAACATAAAAACAATCGAAAATTTCATTATATATGTTTATATAATATAATATGTAAAATACTTTAATTACTTTAAAAAAGATTTATAATTTTTAACTTTTTTATGTGATATTTTATTTTTTATATTAAAAATTTAATGAAAAATATAAAAGGATATCTTTAATTCATGAAAATAATATCTAAAGTTTCTTTGCAATTAAATTAAATGGAAATCAAAATTATTATTCTTTATCATTTTCATTTAAAATTCATGATTATTTCTGTAATTATTCTGAAAAAAGAAGTAAACAGACACGTATATAATACCATATCTCGATATACTTCTTGGAGCCTAAATATATATTATTTATAATACATAGAATATACATACTCATTGACAAGATTTACTAATGAGAGTATTACTAATATAAGAACAATATATGTAACAAATGTAATATGCAGAATAAAATATTCGTTCGCGAAACAAATTTAACATATAAATTATAAAAGTGCAGTTTTCGCAATAACTCATAGCATAACATCTTGATAAGCGGATTCATTTATTATTATTATTATTATTATTAATTATTATTCATTATTATTATTATTCATTATTATAATTATTCATTATCATCATCATCATCGTCATTATTATTATTATTATTATTGTTATTATTATTATTATTATTATTATTATTATTATTATTATTATTATTAATATTACTATTACTATAATTATATTATTATCATTAATATTATTATTAAATACTGGAAGATATTTACGTTAAAAATTAAATATATTTTTAGAATTGATAGGATGTTATGCATTGAATTATATTTTCAAAATTTATCTTATAATCATATATATCACAGTAATAATATAATTTGATCTTACTACTTTCAGAATTTGTAAGATTATATAATGTGTTTTTAAGTAATACATTCATTTATATTTTCATAAAATTACATCTCATGCGTTTTATCATCTGATTTTTGAAACTTTGCTATTGTATGAAGAATGTTTTTCTTCTTGTTATTATAACTACCAGTCATACTTCATGATCTTATATATTTCATAAAAAAAAAAAACAATCAAAATGAAATTATAAGTCATAATACTTTTTGCTAATTATCTTTGTACTATCATTTCTATTTTTAAATTAAGAATCGATATTTTTGTTTTTCTTTACTGAAGTAAAATAAAAATAACAATGAATATAATTAAATTAATTAATATGATATATTCACAAATATATAAATTTCGTTGAAAATTATTCAAATTTTTTGTATTGACCATTCTTATATTTATACTTATTTTCTTATTTAAATTCTTTTATAAATGTGTATTCTATATTGTAATAGTATGATACAATTGAAAAATGGCAAATGCTTAAATAATTGTAAAAGCATCGAGTTAACAATAAATAAGCGATGTTACATGTAACAAAAGGCAAAATATGCCAAATTGCTCGATATCCCAACCAACGACTGGCATTTTATATATTTTAATATAATGTAATTAAAAAATAATTTAATTAAATTAATATTACCTAAAATAAATAATCATCACGTCATATTAACACCCAAAAAATCTCTAACAGTTTCATATACTATATAACTAATGGATACAGCTGGTGCCACCTAAGAAAGAAAGACAATTGATATAATTAATAATTTAGAATTTAGAATTTTGTTACGCAAGTTATTTCATACCTTTAAAAAATTTGGAGTTAAGCCTCTATATAAACCGCGAATTCCTTCATTTTTAATAATGTCTTTAAAAACAGCAATCATAGTATTTGGTTTTCCTGGTGATATATCTGCTTGTAATCGTGTTCTAACTAATGCTAAAGGATATGAGCATACTTGACCGGCTGTACTTGAAGCTGTTCCACATAATAATAATATCCAAAAGGGTGGTTGTTCATTTTTATCATGTGTTCGTAAATACCTATTTTTCAAAGTCTGTAATAAAAAATAGTAAATAATATTCCAAAGATTATTAAATATTAATTATTTGAATTTTATATTTACTTCATATACAGCCAAATCAATACCAGCATATGGAATTATTCCCATTAAATTAGGTATGTAACCTCTATAAAAAGATTTTAAACCTCCTTGTTTATATATCTTTTTTGTTGCATCTACTAAACCTGAAAACTCTCCTGTTTTTCTAAGTGCAAATCTAGTTTTGAGTACCTATAATATCATGAATAATATCATTATAAAATAATAAATATTTTACATATTATGATTTGTTAATTATATACCTCAAGTGGATATATAGCTGATTGACTAATTCCGCCAGCTAATGATCCCGCCATTAATCGTTCGTAAAGTCCGAGCTCTCTAACATCATCTCCTTTAATCGCTCTCTTAATTTGCTCATAGGCCATGAATTTCAAAGCGCTTTCTGGTCCGATTTTAAGTACGTTTATACCATTTCCTCTCCACAAACTAAGAGAACCACCTTCGCGAAGCATATACCTGAAGCAACTTTTGATTTTGCAATGTCGCGTTCCATGCACCTGAAAATATTCTTTTTTGTAAAACAAACAGAACTGAATACATTTAATTTTGATTATTTTTTATTTTATATTTATATTTTTTAATATCTATTACGTATCTAATATTATGATTATATTATCTATTATACTGTAATTTTATCTTTTAATTTCTATTAATAATTAAATTTCTTTGTTTCTTATTTTCTTTAAATTTAATATGTTATATATATTAAGTTAAATATTGTTAATTGTTTGATAAATTAATGATTTTTATATATCTGAAATATTCTTATAAACCTACCTGTAGATAAACTTTAATACGATCTAAAGGTGCAGTACATGTGCGTGATACACCACCTGCTACGCCACCGGACACCAAATGTCGCCACCACATTCCGGAGACCATTTCACCAGTTGTAAAATCCTCGGGGACACCAATATCTTCCCCGATGTCCATATACTGAAAAAAGAACAGTAACCAATGAAATTATTAAAATTTATCTTTTTGCATGAATACATGTCCTTATTAATGAACACACCGAAAATGAACCACCGCTTTGCATATTGAAAAGAATTGTACCGCGAAAATGTAGTTTAAACTTTGATAAATCGTGCATGATTAATTCATTAATGATTAATCTTTTACCCGCCATATTCTGTGACTGACATCTAGCAATTATACATAAATGTATATTTCTATCATTGTTGCCAAAATATATGAAAAAAAATCTTAATAATTTACAATTATATATCTAGATTACACGATCTACATTGGTTTAAAAATACTCAGATATAAATATTTCAAAATTTATTAGAACGTCATTAATTTTAATTTCAATTTTAAAAAAATAATTTTAATCATTATCTGAAAAATATTCTTTAACATATTTTAAATTAATATCCACTGATCCTCTTCAGTTTAGTTAAAATACATAGCTAGCTACGTTTTGCTTGAACCAGTAGTTTGTGTACCACGTGTCAGATAATTCTTGAACTCCGATCAACTATATATATTTTTCAGATTATTTCTTTCAGACACGGATTTTGAACTGTTTTGTTTGTTATAAACATTATATCATATTTTACAATTAATCTTTTCTTTTTTTAATAATCATATTATTAAAAAAAGGTATTATATAGCTAATATTAGATGATATACTATAAAACTGATTTCTTTAAATTTTAAACATAAATTTTAACCATAAAACATGTATCAATATTTAGAAAATATTTTGATATTTTAAGTCAAAATTTTAAGTCAAAATTTTGAATAATCCTATTATATAAATATAATTTTGAAAATACATAATTTTTAATAAAATTTTGTTCATTAGATCTGAATGAATGAAATAAAATAGATAAAAATGCAGAAAAGAAAAATGTTTAACAGTTTTATAAACTTGTTAATCATCATCATTGTATTCATCGCAAATAGTTAAATATGTAGCAAATTAACTTTTTAAAAAAACGAACATTTACATTTCAATTCGATCATTTACATGTTTATTTTTAAAACATCCTATGTTTCAATATAGATATGATCATTAACATAATATATATATATCTTAGATAAGCATTCAAAATAAAAATTTATTATCATTTATTTGTGTTATTTATTTTCATTTCATTTATTTATATTCTATTTTTTAGCGAAATTATTAAAAAACAATAATTTAAATGTTTAATGAACGATGAAATTGTTTTTTTTTATATATTTTCTATTATAAAACAATGAAAACTCAGATTTCATTTTCTGGACAAGTTATGTATAAGAAAAATAAAAACAACTACAAAAGACCTTGATGCAGTAAGGTTTCACTAAATAAGATTTCGACCTTGCATGCTTTTGGTTGATTACACAAGCAACTATTATCAATGTTTTGTGTGAAAAAAAAAATTCACAACAACATCCATTAATCATTAAAATTATAATTTAAATTTTTTATAACTTTATACAAAATTTTCTAATTACCATAATTAATATAAAAAATATATATATTTTTGTTCAATCTTAAATCATAGCTTAATATGTCACAAAAATAAATGTTAGTATGTTTGAAATAGTACATAAATAATATATAATAAAATTAAAAATAAATAAAAAACAAAATAATAATTTTTACAATAAAATATGTTTATTGTAAAAGTTTTTTTTAGAACTCTCAAATTAATTAAAATTAAATAAAATAAAAAAAATAAATTGAAAATATATCAATCGTAGATACTTAACTTTACGTAAAACTGAAGTGCAATATCTGTATCGATATTTACGCTGTCCATTATTGAACGGATCTCTCGTTATTTTTTTTTGAAAATTACATGATGTTGTATAAAACTCTGGTTAAAATTGGATAAATTTAAAGATCAAAAGGTATAAAGAAATGGTTTCCTGTAGTTAACTCGGGCTACAAGCCAATAAATAGTTTGATGTCTTGCCTAATGTTAGCTATAAAATCTCTTTCAATATAACTAATATTCTTCGAATGTAAGAAATTTTTAATTATTTTTAATAAAACAAAATAGGCCGATTATTTTGAATTTAGCTAAATAGAAATAATAAAATAAAATAATTTAATTAGGATATATTATATAATTTAATAATGATTTGACTTTGATCTAAGAATTTTCTTTTTATTTTATATATATATATAAAAATTATATTATATAAATATATATTTAAAAAAATTATATATATATAAATATATATTTTCTGTATAAAATAAATATTAATTTGGATTAATATTAACGTGTACAACAAATTAATTTAAGTGTTAATTAAAATGATATTTGATAAGATTAATTAAAAATCTATTAAATTCGATATCAAACTATTAATTTCTATTTCTTTTTATATAAAAATATCACTTCTTATTATTATATTTATTTATTATTATTTATTTTATATTTCTATTAAAAATAAAAATTTTTTAATAATTATATTAACTTATTTTTTATCAAAAATCATATTGAAGTGCAATAAAATATACGCGGAATCATGTTGTTTTAAATTATAAAATACAAATGGAAATACTTAATGATAGTTAGAACTTAAGGAAAATCGATATTCCGACTCAAGTGTCAGATAACAATTGCCCAGTTACTAGCTGCAATACTTACTTTATACTGAGATATTAAATATATTTGTTTTATAATATTATCAATTTTTTTCTCAATATATATGTATATTTTCACGATTTTTATATTTAAAAGAATATAGAATTGTAAAATTAATTTCTTACTTTTTTATACGGATGTTGTTATTCATTTTTGTAAGAATTTAAAATGATTGTTATTTTAATAAGAATTTTTTACATATGAATGAATATTATGCAATTTTGTATCAATATAAAATATAATTATATAAAATTATGTAATATTTTTAAATATCTCTGAAACATAATTTTTGATAATTCAATATACAATAATGTTATATAATAATGTTATTAAATTTTCATAAATCACAATTTGATTTAATGATTAAATCACATTAATTTGATTTAAAATTTTTTACAATCAAATTATGAAATTTTTATTATAAACATACAAAATCGAATTTTTAGTTACTTATCGAATATAATTAGATATTTATTTATTTAAATAGATATTTATTCTTCAATCTTCAAATATTATAATGAATAATATTTTTTATTTTTTTGAATATCTATATACATTATTGTAAAAACATATTGTAATAATATAATATAAATAACAAATATAAAAAATTTATTGATTCATGTATTAAAAATTAATTTGAATATTATAGGATAAATCAAAAAAAAATGCATTTTGAATTTATAAAAATAATTAGATACATTACAAATTTGAATTATTAAATTAAAATAATTTTTTCATAAAATAATATATTTTATGAAAAAAATTGAATTATCAATAGAAAAAACCAATATACGTAGAAGATAATAAAGAAAAATAATGAATCCAAGATAAAAATAAAACAGAATACATTATTAATAAAAAATAATTTTTAATATCTTAAATTACTTAAATATTACAATCATGAAGATATCAAAATTCTTAATTTTTAAAATTGCTATTTTAATTATAAATTACTTATAAATTTAATTATTTAAGTATTACTGCTATTACTGCTGTAATACTTAAGTATTAACATAAAGAATAGCTATAATAATATAATAATAAAATTATAATTTCATTTAATTTTCAATATTATTTTATTATATCAAATTAATTAAATAAATTGTACATATTTATAAAATAATATATTTATTAAAAGAAAGTTTGAATTTATTTTTTTTATAACAAAGATATACATTATTTAACATTAAAATTAAACATTTATTATAAATATTTTTATGAATAATTGTAATTTTTTGATTTAATTATTGGAGTTTCATTTGTAATTACTATAAAAATTTGAATTTTGATGTTATAATATATGCTAAATAAAAATAATTATCAAACTAAAATAGTTTATAATAGAAATGATCTTCGTCAACTTTTTATTTTTTTCACAATTGTAATCTTTATTCATCTTTATGTAATAAATTAAATTTTTATTAACAAAATAATAATTAATCATTATCATATTATTTGTAATTCTAATTAAATTATTAAATTATGAATTATAAAATTGAAATGATATAATTGTGAGTTCTTGAATTATAAAAATTCCCGCATAAAAAGTTATACATAGAAATGTTCATGCAAAACAATTTAAAACAAATCAAAGAAAAAAAAGAATTAACATTAATGATCATCATATAATATTTTACGAATATTGGACACATATTCGTAATTAACATAAATCTTATTTTCTACACAGATCAAACATGCTTAAAAGAATTTAATAAAGGTTTTTATTATAATTATTATAAATATTTTTTTTTAGTATATTTAAGAATAAAATATTTATATAACATATAATTAATAATTTGTTATATTAACTGTCATTTACTCTATATATATAAAAAGAAAGCCATTGAATTAGTAATTATCATTCATAGTATTCTGTTTCTTAAATGTGTTAAGTTTTAATAATTTGATGCAAAAAAGTGTTCTGTTAAAATTTTATCAAAATTAAATTAATTTCACAAAACTATATCTTAAAAGATACAATAAATTTGTATTGAATTTTCGCTTTTTTGATCATTTCCCACGTGATATTTTCAGCCATAACCTCTACACAATTATAACCTCTTATAGATATAAGTAGACACATACAAAAAATTTCTTGATTTGCTTATTTAAGAAATTTTGAAAAGAAACTTTATTCATTTCATAATTTGTAAAATTAAGTTTCTATAAAAATATAAAATAATAAAAAATTAATTGTTACAAAATTAAATATTTTTAATTTCTTTTTTCCTTTTTTAAAAGTATTATATTTAAAATTTAAGATAAATCAAAATTGCATTGAATTAGTTTTAACAATTTTTTTAATTCATTATTTATTTCGGTATATACTTATATTATTATTGGATAAGAATAAACACTTACTCTTTGTAATAATTCATGATAATTTTGAAGAAATTCCTCACAGACCGGACAAGTAGATGAAATACAATCATGTTTCAAAAATCCTGAATTTTTTAATGTATACATTATTTCGAGAGTAAAAATCAATAAAGAATTATATTCACTAAATTTTCTTCTTTTAATACCGAAAAATTGAATTAAAATTTAGCAAATTCAATACTTTTAAAATCGCGAAACAAGCATAAGGATAAATATGTAAACATAAATAATAATAAGCAAAACTTGTCGAATACAAGAGAATTAGATATAACGAGCCTCGCCATTAGTCAGTGATTTGAGAGCTCGGAGTCCAATCTCAAGACTAAAAAGTGCCATCGAGAAATAGTATAAGAATTGAAACAAAGATATCTTTCGTTTAGTCGAGAAAGCTCCCCTCCCCTCCCCCACTATTTTCTTGCAATATCTATAGTGTGCGTCACATTTCTTAAAGTAATTTCAATATTCACCATTAAATTAAATTTTATAATTTGTTGAAATAATTGTTATAATTTAATGCTTAATTTATATTATTGAAAAATCTATTATCTATATAACATTTTATCAATATATTAATAATAAATATATGAAAACATAAAAATATGAATAAAAAAATTTTATGATTATATGATGTTAATAAATTCGAAAATTATTTTCGAATCAATGAAATTTGTAATTTGAAATTATATAAAATTATTTTCAATTAAAATTTATTTTCAAATATATTAACAATGATGAATAACACAATATTATTATATAATAACACAATATTATACAAAAATTTAATTCCTTGTTAATATTCCAATTTAGAGCAATTATGTATTGACATTAATATATTTGAAAAAGACATATAAGCACGTGGACTCTCTTCATGTTTATTTCGATATAAAAATCATAAAAGATGAATTATTCAATCATATATAGTAATTAAATATTTTTTATAATAGCCATAATAATAGCCATAAATTTACAAATAAAATAAAAAGATGGAGTATAAAACATAAAAATGAAATTTTGTTTATGTAATATTGATTTTTACGTAATATTTATGGCTTTTATGTAGAAAAATATGTAGAAAAATATATATGTAGATATATATATCTATATATACTATAGATCTATGGATATTACAATATATGTACACAACTAGACTATACACACAATATATATATATATATATATATATATATATATATATATATATTTATTAACATTTCAAACATAGCACATGCATTGTATGAATAATTAAAAATTCTATAACAATATATCATCCAAAATAATAAAAAATCGAATAATAGATCTTCATTCAATAATGAAATGTGTTATTCTACGACAATCATTCAAAATAATAGAAAATTAAATAATAAATCTTTATTCAAAAATATTATTTCATTTTATCAAAATACTTAAAATTTTTTAATTTATGAATTATTTTTGAAAATTAATTTTTGAAAAATAATTATGTACCAATAATATATAACATATATTTTATAAAAAAAATGTGATTTATAAAAATATATTTTACCTTTTTTTATATAGTTATAAATTATCTATTGAAGTTTCAAACATTTTTAATAAAAAATTTTTAATTTTAAATTTAAATATTAATTTCATATTTATTTTATAATTAAAATTCATAATATGAAACTTTGCAACAGACGATGATTTCATAAAGTACACGGCTGACGAAATATTGCGAAATACTTCATCATAGTAAAAAATTCTGCTTTTGTGATTAAATTTAAATTAAATGATAATAAAATTATAATACTTCTCATTATCCTTCTCCATTATATATTTTATATATATTTTCTATATACTTCATTATATATTTTCATTATATATCTAATATTTAATTTATTTTATTGCTTATAACAATTATAAAATATTTTTATTATTGTTCTTTTTATTATTGATTATTATTTAAAATATAATGTTTTTATAAACGATAATCTCATTTTATATTATTTTTTATTATTTTATATTATTTTTTAAGTGTATAATTATGAAAATTACGTAAATTAAATTTTTACTTATAATTGATAACTAATATAGTCCAGTAATGATTAAATATTTGATAAAAGATATAAAATGCAATATAATTTATAAAATTATAATTAAATTATTAGTATTTCAAATAGCTTCTTTTATTAATCATTAATATATTGAATTATTCAATAATTTTCTCTCTATTAAATAAAAGCAGAAAAGAGAAGTAATTGAAAATTCCGTCTGCGATATCTTTTATTTCATCACTTTTACTTTTAATTAACATTTTCACTATTTGAGATATTGAGCTATATTGATGGAATATAATATGGATTACATTTAAAAAATTTAAGTTTCATATTCACGAAACATCATTCGATCTCTCAATCTTTCTTTGGTTAGTAGAACTATGATTATCAATAAATCAGTTTTGCAAAATTAAAACAGCGCATGTGTAAAAAAAGCTAACTTCATAGCGCATGCGTATGAAATCAAGTTAAAAAGAATAGGGAATACAATATAGTGGGGAAAGGCGATAGAAACAGCTGCAAACTATCAAGGTCATTTTAAATGACAATCACTACGTCACATCTTTGGTCGAGCCCTCTTTGTCGACGAATCAGAAACTTGAATCAACTCAGTCATTTTCCCATATATATATAAATTACATCCACAAGTTCATTGTACAATTAATATATAAGTAAAGTATAAAGTACAAACAATTCTAGAGTTATTTATATTATTAAATTTATATTTCAACACATATAGAATAATAAAATAATAATTTTTTGTTAATATAGATAGATATAGTATATATAATATATAGATATATAATTATAAATTCATAAGTATCTTCTTCATAAGTATATATAATGTATATGTTTATAATAATATATAAAATAGTATGCTTTTTAATTTATTACATATAAATTATATTAATTACTTACATTTGTATGATGCCAATATTCGATAAGACCCAAAAGATCAGAACTTGGCGCGTAAAGCAAAAAATCTCGCCATTCATTAAAACTTATAGTGAGACTTCCATCTTTGTCCATCCTATAAGTCAATATTACAAATTGTATTTCATTTTTTTTATAATAAATTATATTAAATAAAAAATTCACATATATCATGTATGTTAGATATAAAAATAAAATATTTTATTAAACTTTTATTAAACTTACCGTTGCAATAATTTTTTTGCTTCATTGAAATCCATTTTTATTCCCAATTCTTCAAATGCTTTTATTAATTCCTCTAGATCAATTTTACCTACGAATTGACGATATGATAATAAAAAATATATTATGTTATAGTTTAGTTAATTATACTAAATAAGATTTAATCAAGATTTATCAATAGAAAAAAGTAACGAAGAAGAAGAAAAAGAAGAAAAAGAACAACAACACAACAATAATAATAATAATTATTATTTTATGAATTTTTAAGTAATGATTTATTTGACTATTATTAAGATTGCATTCAAAATAATTATTTGTATATAGAATATAAGTTGTCATTTATATAAAGTTATTTTTTATCCTTTAAAAAATTTTTTCGTAAAATTCCATTTGAAAAAATTAATCAAATTCTATTTTCTTCATATTTTTGTTTATATATAATTTATAGCATAAAGATTTTTAGAAATTTTGGTTATAGGTATAATTTTAAGTAAAAAATCTATTGATTATATATAGTTGTACGATTTTCATTAATATTATTATAATACTTTTTATTCCAAAAATTGTAATTAGTTTTAAAAATCATATTATGATTTCTAATAAAATTTTATTAGAGATCAGAAGATTATATTAATAATGAAATATCATATAAAAAACTTAAAATGATTTTTATAGTTTAGATAATATATAAGCAAAAGTTAATATTTAATAATAACATTAAATATATTTTATTAGAATTATGCTTACAGTTAATAGATAAAAAATTATTTCATATAGAAATTTCTTAAGAAATAATTAACAAGTATAGACATCTTTCCCATTATATACGCTAAATAATAATTATTTTTCGCACATCTACTGACCATCTTTATTTGTGTCAAGATGTGAGAATTGTAAACGCAGATTTTTTTCGTGTTCGCGGACATAATGTATAAATTCTGCAAGTGTGATATCACCACTCTTAGTACTATCCGATCTGGCTAAAAATCTCTGAAAAAAAAAAAACTTTTGAATTATATAAGACTTATAAGCCAATATGATTACAAATTAATTTATTCATTTTTTACGAAATGAAAAATTTATATAATATTTTTATGTCATTTATATATTTTTTATTGATAAATAAATAAAAAATTTTATGAATTTGTATATTAGAATATTCTATTGTACTTAGAAAATATTATAAAATTGGATAATAACCTTAATGAAACTATATAAATTATATTAACTATGACTATATATAAGTACATATATACTCCGTTTCGAGAATATTTATGACAATCTTTTTAAATTAAATAAAATTCTTCAAATATATAAAATTAATAATTGATAAAGCATTTTTAGTAAATTCAAAATTATTATTATTAATTACGAATAATTGAAATAAAAATTTTATGAAATGTTTATGAATTCAAAACTTTGCTTATATATCACAATTAAAATAAGTCATTTCAATTCATCTTATAATAAATATTAATTTATAACAATATTTGTTGCTTGTATTTTTTATCTATTATAATTTAAAATATAATATTTAAATAATATCATTTTTTATAAATTAACAAAATAATTTTTTTTCTGAAATTATTGAAATCATTAAAGATTAAAATATGATATATAAAACATATATCATATTATTTATTATTAAAAACTAATATTTTTAATTTTAATGTAATATGTGCAATAAATATTTATCGCTTAATATAAAGATATGTCTTTATTATTACATATATATGAAATATAAAATAAATAATTTTATAAATTTTCAATTACATTTAATAATAATACAAAAAATAAAATCATATTACATTTAAATATTAATTTAAAGAATAGAAAGAATAGAATATCATATAAGTAATGACTTTCATTCGATATTTGAAAGTTGCATATCTATAATTCGATTGTATGCTATTAGCATTTTTTAAGTAAGATTATAAAATTATATATACCTCCGCATAATATTTATCGACACCCACATCACGAAGTGCCTTGGACAAATCTTTTACATCAATTCTTCCATTTCCATCTAAATCTAATTTTTGAAATATTTGTTCAAATCTTTTCTCGTCTTCTGCCGGCAACTCATGTAGATAGTGCGGTGGCATTACGTTATGCACCGCGCTTCTTCGACCATTAGGCATTGTTCTTTATCAATATTGAAACTCTTTCTAATATATGCGTGTATATTATTATTCGAAATATTTTTTTTATTTTTTGACAATATATACTTCCCAAACTTTCTGCAAGCTCTTAATATCATTACTAAACGGAGCGTTTCGATCGTTACACACACTTACGATGAAATTCATAACTATACACACGTGGTATTATACGATGAACATTGATTTTTTAACCATTCGCGCACTTTCTACTAATAAATTAACATGATTCTCTGTCTTTTATATTGTGCTGTCAAATTAAACAAGAAATTTTGAAAAAATTTTACACTGTCAAAATAAATAGCGCATATAAAGAAATAATATATAAGCACGTGTAAAAAAAGAACTTAAATCTTTACACTACAAGATTATTGAATAAATATGTTTCAATTAACTGTATATTCACCATATAAAGTAAAACCATACCATCTTCCCCCACGTTTATATCTGAACAATTGTCTACGCACAACTAAGTTCGATGCCGCTGGAATGTCCTGTTCCGCATTCGACAATAATTGAAGACGCCATCTGATGATATGTTTGAGAAATATTTTTTTGCACTTTGAACAAAGTGATTTTTTAAATGCATTTTTGTTTATTATGTGCGAATTTTAGTTCCAAATTCATATTTTATTAAATTTATAATATCATAATAATGGATAGGAATTATGTAGTTGTAGTAAAAAATGTACATTTGAATAGATAAATATATTATACTTTCACTTATAGTACATTTTTTAGAAAATACAATAAACTTTATGAATGTTTATAGATGATACAAAATGTTCAAAAAATTTTATTTCAAACATTATTCTCAAATAACGTTTCTATTGTATATTATCAAAATATTCGTACTTCAAATTTTTTGTGCTTATTTGCAATAAAAAAAAATAATAGAATTATAATATATAAATTTAAATATTTTTTCAAACATTTTTCAATATATATTAAATATTTATAGTAATTAATCTATATAATTTATATGAATGTACGATAATACGAATATTTTTATTTATTTCTCAATATTTTAGAGCATTGAAATCAGGGTAGTATTATTAAAATTATCACATGTGTATATTATAATACGACTTTTTCCATAATTATTTATTTTAGAAAAATACATTAAAAATGCCAGACTAACAATTATGTCAAACACAATAGACAATACAAATATATAATATTATTTAATATCTTTTATTAAATTTAATAAAACAAACATATATATATTTTTAATTTTTCTTACCAAAAGATTTTAATTAAATAATTTTTAATGAAAAAAAATTCTGAATTCTAATGAAAAAATAATCCTGAAATATATATATATGCATTGCCTATTATGTTTACAACTAATGTAACGAAAATCTTACAATCAGGAATTAATTTAACGTAAGTGTCACAAAAGTACTATTAGTACTGCTAAGTGCCAAGTGCTCACTGACTATATGCATTATATACCGATATGTATATAATTATTATTGTTTCATTATGTTCAAACAAAGAACGTTAATATAGATTGTATGTGGCTTCATACCATTAACATAGGTACGTGTGTATTATTATACACATAGTGACATGTTTAACATGCAATTAATCTGAAGCTTGCACAAACAGTATTGTTGCGCTTATTACTTCCCAGTGTACACAGCCCTCTTCACTTTTTATTCTCTATATTTATTAACGAGTCATACTACAAATAAAAACAAATTAGAAAAGGAAAGAAAAAAAGAGATAGCTAAAAGATAGTATTTGAAAAGTAGATTACTAGATAATTAATTATAATTCCTTTAAACAAAATATTTAAGGTTTTTGAATAAATTTTCTAAATGTTTGTATAAAGGAATTATTTAAAATATCAAAAGATAATTTAAAACAGAATTTTATGCAATGAATTTTAAATTCTTTAACTTATATATCTATAAACAAATTGCAAAAACAGGGTCCATTTACAGAAAGGAACATTTTTATATTTCTTTTTTATATTTATTTTTTTCTCATATTATATTAAAAGATGACTTTGATCAGAATTATAAAATATTATAATTTAATTTATATTGATATAATATTAAATATTAAATATATTTATATTTAATATTGATATAAAAAAATTTTTAAGTTTTCATTTAAAATTTAGAAACTTCTGATAAGTATAAAATTTTATATCATTTGTTATATTTGAAATAAGAAACTAAAAAATGATCCCTTTCTGCAATATTGTCACATGTTTTCTTTCAATTAATTATGATGTTAAAATATAATCTTATGACAAATATATAGCAAATTAAGAATTATTTTCACAAATATAAAAAATTTGTACTACATAAACTTCTTTTTAAGATTTCATACTTTTACCTCTGAAATCAGTAACAAAATAAATAATAAAGTTTTTAACATATTTTCAAATATATATAAATATAGCTTCAAATTTAAACATAATCAATACCAATGATACTTCCAACGTAGAACAAATAGTTTAATATTTTGCATGTTAAATATCTTCAAATCTGTAATGGAAATATATTTTATAGAAACATAAAAAATCACTTGATGTATAAGTGAAAATTCTCGAATATTCCATATAATTAAAAATAGCACAGTTGTAGTTTGAATCGAAAATATGTAATTTTATACATATTTAAATATATTGAAATAGAACAAGTTAATTTCTTTTATAATTTTCTAATATATATTATTTCATATTTCATAATATACTGTGACAAATGAAGAAATTTGCAACATTAAATTAATAAAACAAATAAAATTGCACCATTATTCGTAATTTTTATAAGAAACTAGTTATGTTCTGAGATTACATTTCTTTCTATAATTCTAAGTAATGTGCCTCTATATATTACATAATTTTGAAAAAATATTGAAATCAATATGTTTTTTATGATCTTTTATATGTGACTATTTATGATCAAAAGGCACATTTTAGATTGAAAGAAATAATATTCTACTTGAACATATCTAGTTCTGCATATCAAGATAAAATGACATTTTTAATGAAAGATCAATTTCTTTTGATCTTTATTTCATAAAAAGTCTATGTCATTTCCACTAAAACTGGAATCATGAATATCTATACTACACATTATTTCATAAAAAAATTAAAGAAACCAAAAACTATTGTAATGTATAAATCACTATATCATAAAAAAGTTACAACTTGATCAATGCACTTAGTTTGATCAAATTTTGTATCATATATACAAAATATTATTAATATTAATTGAATTAATTTTTTAATAAGAAAAAAAGATATTATGTTATATCAAATACAAAGAATAGATTTTAAGAATATGAATTTGTCATCCATAAAATAAAATATTTCATTTGATTTTTATTGTAAAAAATATTAATTTCATTTTTCTTTTTTCATTTTTTTAATAATTAAATAAGAATAGTATGCCAATATTGCATACATTAAATTATACCTAGCATAAGAAATTAAATTGATAGTTAAGAGGAAGCCAATGTGACTGTTCAGTTTCTCATAAGTCCGTAAATCGAACATGTTTACAAACGTGAGAGCTGCAGCTCGCATAACAGTTTATTTCTAGTATTAATTTCACTCCATAATAATTTTAAATCAGTGATTTTCAAACTCTATTTCACTTAATAAATTTACAAAAAAAAAAAAAAAAAAAAAAAAAAAAAAAAAAAAAAAAAAAAAAAAAAAAAAAAAAATAAAAAGTCATAAAAATTTTCCTTACATTATTCTGCGAATAACAAATTGAATACAATAACTATTACATTAAATATATATTTAAAAACCATTATTTCAAATCAATTAACTATAGCAAATGAAATAAAATATTATTTTTTTCACCAGGCACAAATGGAATTTATAATTAATTTTTTTTATTATATATTTTCAAATAAAGAAAAATTTTATATATTATAAATCTCTCTCTCTCTCTCTCTCTCTCTCTCTCTCTCTCTCTCTCTCTCTCTCTCTTTCAAATTCAAAACTGTAATATTTTGTATTCAAATCGTGAAATAGAACTTTGATTAAAAAAAGTTAATGATCAAGAAAAAAATATCTTTCTCAATTGCTTTTGTTTACAATATTATCAATATTCAATTAATTTCGTGCAGATAATATTCATCTGAAAATCTATGTTATAAATTGATTATTCAATAAATGAATTTTAAAAAGAAGAAAATTTCGAAACTCAAATTTATATTATTAAAACTGAAATTAATATCTTACTAATATAGTTAGAACAAAATATATTACGATGTATAAATTACCGTGTTTTATTTGGAAACACATTTTCAAATATGAAAACATGAATCATGAAACGAAGTACAATAAGAAAATTAAGTATTTTATAAAATTTTGTTATATGAGCTAAAAATTTGTGTGTGTGTGTGTGTGTGTGTGTGTGTGTGCTGTGTGTGCGCGCGCGTGTGTGTATCATACATACATACACACATTTATTTATTATTATATATATTTATTTATTTATTTATATTAAAAGCAATATATATTTTAATTATGCAAAATTTTAACAGAATATGTTAATTTCATGTATGCATAACATCTATATGTATTCGTATTTATCATATAACCTCGTTGCAGGTTAAATAGCATTCTTTCCGAATGTATTAGTAATATAATATTCTTTGCTTCATTGTGCAAACATATAAACAAAATATAGGTAAACTTATCAATGTATGACGCTTGAGTTTTGATAATTTTTAAATATATCATAGAAAACAAGATTTTCAAGTTTTTTGAATTTTTCCTATACATGTAATCATTGCTCAATTTTAATTTTCAAAATATTTACAAAAATGATTAAATTATTATATTATATATATGACATTCCACAAAAATTATTATATTTAATATTTATCCATTAAGAATTTGGAATTTAAAGAATTTACAGAATGCAAAAATTATAAAAATTCTTGAGCAAATAAAATTATAGTGACCAAAATAACAATGATAAAAACCAAGCATGAAACATTTTAAATATGAGTTATAATAATTATAATAAATGCCGATCATATTTAATAATATCATGATGTATAGGCAAAATTCAATTTATTGTATTAACATCATTTTTTGCAAATATCTTAAAAACTAAGCCAAGCGATTATATATTTATATAGAAAAAAGTTGTTTAAAATATCGTCCTCTATGATATGTTTAAAAATCATCAAATTAATCAAAAGCATTACACATCAATAGATTAACCCAAAATATACTACGCCTTGTCATGTTTATAAAACACTGACATTAATTTCTGTTAAATTTTAACAAATCTGCTCATTTTTTTAATTTATTTTGTTAATGAATGTTCCCACTATGATATAATCCATAATGGAACATCGACCTTTCACCGGTTCTATAAATGTAATTTCAATGCGGCAGCTAACTCTCACTTCTTACACTGATTTTTCTTTATAATAGATTTCTACTGCAGCTATCAAAATTAAAATAATGCGACTTCCTGCATAACTAAATGACAATTACTATCGTGAATATTTGATGCCTTTAACAAATTTTTCTTTGAAATTTTACATATTTACAGCTAGTTTTTATCATTAAAAAAAAAAAAAAAAAAAAAAAANNNNAAAAAAAAAAAAAAAAAAAAAAAAAATTCTCATATAATTAAAGGATTAATATTATCAAGATTTATAAAAACATAGTATATAGGAAACCACTTTACATTACATTATATTGATGGAAAAATTTTCATTTTAATTAAAGTAAGGATGATAAATTTTTCTACCTATTTGATAGTGCTTAAAATGTTTGTGATTTTCTTTTGATTTTGTTTACAATAGCAATAATGTTTTTATGCAAAGAGTAAAAAGTACACTTATTTTCAGTCATTTTGTTGAAAAAATGTAAACATGCTGATGCATGGAAGTTCGCAAAAACAAAAGAGGAAGAAACAGAAAAAAAATTATTTTCACATGTTAAAAAAACATGTTCCAACATATAATGGTCAGATCTAAAAAGTAATTAATATAGTAAGACTTACTATCTTACTATTATTTTTTAGAGTTGTCCTCTTCACTTGACCAATGTTTTTCCTGTTCTTGCAATTCGAATTCCCATCGTAATTCTAATTCCCGCATATCATTTGCAATACCTGCCTCATATGTATCTTCCTAAGAACCAATTTCAAATTTTATAAATTTTTTTTATTATTTTTGCAATAAATAAATAAAATATTTAATACATATTATACATAATACATTTTATTTTATTAATACAAAAACACAATAGCATAACTTACTTCTTCAGGCTTATAATCTTGATTAAAACTTTGAGAACCTAATAAATTATTTGTTGATTGAATCCAAGGTATAGTAGTACCATATGGGCTCCAATTCCGTACATCTTTTTCTTTTTCTCTAATACCAGCTTCAATCATTTGTAATTCTTGTGCTAACCTTTCTCCTGCCGTAAAGGTTGCTCCTTGTGTGGCAAGCTGAAGATGTTTTATAATAATATTTTATTTGAAAACAATAGTCAAAGATAAATAATAGAATTGAACAATACCTTTAAGTCATTGATTTTTTTTTCAAGATGCTTTAATTGTTGTTTTACCTTTTGCGATTCAAGAATTAAACTAAAATAAATTTAATATATATAATAAAATTAAACATTTCAAATAATTATTGCGAAAATAATTATATATTAAAAATTAGTTTACTCTTTAGACATGCAATCCGGTCGTGGAAGTTGCGTATGCGTTGACGAATCGGATACGTTGCGACCGAATGTGATATAACTATCTCCAAAACCACTATTATTAATCGATTGTATTCCTCCATTTGTATCAATAGTAGCATAAGCTGCATTGGAAGTCGATTCTTTTAATTTAATTTTATATTTTTTACATTTCTCTCTCTTTATTTTTTTTGTATTTTGCTAATTATACTTACGTTGATTACCATAATACCAAGATGTAATAGAACTTGTAGGCATAGGTCGATAAGTAGATATTGCAGGAGATGTTCCTCCATCTGTATAAAAATTAGCAGATTGTACACCATTTGTAGATCTAAAAAAAAATTATTTTATTATAACAATAATAATGTAATATACTTCCAAAAAAATTGAATAAAATAATATTATTACCTGATTAAATTTTTAGATAGTTTAGAAATTGGTCCATATTTACTATTAGATGATGCATCAAATGGCACAAATTCATCATCAAATAGAATAGGATCTGTGCATCGGAAATTATTATTGCAGTTCATATTTGTTGAAGGAATCATGGGATTATTTGGTGTATTTGTCCATATAGAGAAATTCGATGATAATGTATCTCCTTGCATATCGTAATTCTGTATATAATATTATAAAAATAATAAAAGATATGTATCTTCTATTTTCATTATAAATCTAATTGAAAAATCGTACCGGTTTCATCTGTGGTACTTGTTTGTTGACAATTGTTTCAAGTTGATTTAATATTTCCATCCTACGTTGCAATAACATTGCTAATGTTTTGGCAACTGTTCGCTGCTATAATATAAATAATATTTTAATATATATAGCAAAGATTATTAAAACATAAAAAAAATTATATTACTTTTTTAGTATTAGAAATTCCATTTGTCATATTAGACGAAATTTGTGATGAATCCCAGATATTAAGATTAGGTGCTGTGTAATCAACAGGTGTATTAGGCATAATATAATGAGAGCAATGTACATCCATATTTTTTGTTGATACCATAGGCAACATTCCTTGAGATGGTAGCATGTAATTTGTCAATGATCCAATAAAATTGTTTTCATTTGTTGGATTATGATGTTGTATTGGATTAATTTTGTTCATAGAATTAAAATCTAAAAAAAATATAATTATTGTTTTTTTAATAGAAAATAATTTTTTCATGTTATTTATATTAAAAATATTTACTTTCTCTATGAGAATTATCATGCGACTTTATAGAATGATAAGATAGATCATCACTTTGTTTGAATGTTTTATTTGATCCATTGACTGATTTATCTGTTTTCATATCTGAATTATTGTTTCCAGATAAACTTGATCTGAGACTTAATTTTCGACTTTTTGATCTATATCTAGTGAAAAAATAAATAAATATATAAAAAAATTAATAAAATATATAAAGATAAGAGATATATTTATGTATAAATATATTCTTAAATCTGTATAGAAGTACTTACTTATCAAGTTCCATATCACTATGAGCAAATGTACAATTAGTAGATCTAGGACAAGATCCTCTAAGTGCGAGATCTCTACACATGCTCACTTTATATTTTGGTTGGCCAGGACCTATATTATGGATACCATCTTGTGCTTTTCGATTACCATGTTGTTGAATGAACTCTACTAATGCTGCAACTACAGTTCTAACAGCTTCTAATGCTGCACGGCATTCTGCTAATGTAGGAGGTTCAGTTTCTGTAATAAAATTAATTAGTTAAATATTTTAAATTTTAATTTGTTTTTAACAAAATATTTAAGTATAATAAATTATACCTGGGCTAGGATCTATCGCAGCTAGCAATTCTAATTGTGGTCTTAAACTACTTAATTGTCCAGGATCAGGAGTACGTTGAAGAGCAATAACTAATTCTTGTACACTTTGAGCAAAAGATTGTGGAGTTTGAAGTTTGTCTATAATACTTTGCATATGAGATTTATGACTTGTATCTCCATATAATAATGCAGACCATTGATCAGGTGCTATTCTTAAACCAGCTTCAGTTGCAATTTGCACTATTTGAGCATCATGCTCTCTTCTTAATGCTTCATATGTTCTGAATTCTTCTTTTAATTGCATCAATGATGAATCTCCTTCTCGTTTAGATACCTAATCAAATGTTTTATTTAAGTTTTTAATAATATAATTCTTATTATGAAATGAAGAATATTTCTTACCTTGAAACAACTTGCTCTATATAACAATTGTACAACATGTCCTATACTAGTTTTAGAAGCTTGAGGAAAATGTGATTCTAAACGTTGAACTACAAACATAACTAACACTTTCCTAGAAAGAGCAGATCCATCTTCCAATGCTAATAAAACAAGTTTCAATACTTCTTCTTGCATTGCTGATAAAAAAAAAATCATTACTATTATTTTTATTATATACATTATATACATTATATACATATTATATACATTATATTTTTATTTATATTTATTATTATTATCTAGTTATTTTATATACCTGGTCCAAGGAATTGACATCCACGAGCCCGTACAGCAGCCCATAGATTAGCATTGAGTTGTTGTGGATTTTGATGTTGTAATATTAATTCTGTAACAGATCTTTCACCTAAACTTCTAGCTGCTCTTACTGCACGTGCTCTTCCTTCTGGTTCCACTAATTGACAACCCACCAAAGTTACTAATTTCCTTTGCATAGGTCGAGATACAAGTCCTGCACCTATTGTTTAACATTGTTTAACATATATATAATCTTCAATTACAAATCTTCAATTTTAAATTATTTAAATAATTTATTATTTTCAACATTACCTGTAGTTAAAGAAGGATTTGTCTGACATGGTTTGAGATATAAAGCAAGTTCCTCAATACAATGTTTAGCAACCAAATAATTAGCATGATCTTCAGGTGGTAGTAATTTTTGATAAGCTGTTGCAATATTTGTGGGAACAGGATTTCCCACTAATTGTAATAAGGCTTCATTTATTGGTAATCTTTCTATTTCTGTATTAATAATACTCTAAAATATATATAATATAAATAAATTATTATTTAAATATAAAAATAATATAAAAATTATAAAATTAAAATAAAAACATAATTTATATAATATATTTCAAATTTGCTTAATAATAAAAATAATTTCACTAAATATAATAATATAAAATATGTGCAATATATATATTATATATATATAATAAACAATGATAATATATTATATATAATTAGATATAATGACAATAATATTTACCTGATCAAAAGGACATTGTTTACGATGTAAATTTGCAAGGCACGTACGACATATTGTATGACCACATCCTAAAGATATTGGACCACGTATGGCCACATCAAAGTCATGACAGCAAACTGGACAAGAAAGAAATTCAGTCCACTGTGGTGCCTGTATTGGCATTCTGTAACAAGTCATATTAAAACATTTTTTTGATTTTTTGATTTCACAATTTCTTGTAATATTATTTTTTATAAATAATTAAAACAAATTTCATATTAATAATAAAAAATTTAATTCAAACTTTATATAATTCATTTATATTTATTTAATAATATTGCGTTATTAAAAAATGCAATATTGCGTTTTAAACAATATTTCTTTATTCAAGAATAAAGACATTTAATTTTAATAAATGTAAAAAATGTATCAATATAATAAATAATCAATATATAAATAGCATTAATTAATACTTTAAAAGATGAATAATAAAAAAACTTAGTTTCAATCGCGAATCTGAGGAAATAAAACCTTTTGAAACAATAACGTTGCCTATCAATTGTTTTCTATATGATGATTATCGCTCTTCTTCAATTCATTAGCGCATAAAATCAAAGTTTGTTTTGAAAAAATATACAGAAAATATTTCAAATATAATCGTTTTAATCACGCAATTAAGTCTAAATTTTTTAATCTTTGTTGCTATTATTCCCGTATTCATTGAATGTCTGCTCTATATATATAAAAATAAAAAAAGCAATATTCGCTTTTGCCACGAGGAAATGTAACGATGCAATAATTATTATTAAAATAACAAAAAATTAAAAAACTCACCTCGTTATTGCCTTCACAAAACATCACATTAACTACTCGATTACTTCGCACGTAGTTCTGCCATCGAAGCAAGAACAGATGAATCACAAATAGTAAGATGAGCTCAGTACAATATTTCTCAAGTATACTTTTTTACTTCACTAGTCATGACGAAAACAATCTAGAAAAATAATTTTTCAATTTCTCTCGATAGAGAGCGCTATGAACAACATAATATCAAATTTTCAAAATTTAATAAATCAATTTCAATAATATGTATATTCAAAAATTGTATAATTTAAATACATTTATAATTACTTTTTATAAGTAGTATTCAATAATTTAAATTATTATTTTATATATTTTATATAATTATCATAAAAATCAATTAAATATCAAATAAAAATCATAAAAATATTTTTTATACGATTTAAAATTTTATCTTAATTCGAATAAAAAAAAATTTAATTTAAATGTAATAATTTTAAAAATTCATCTCATTTAAATTGATTTAAATATTTATAATATTCAAATTTAAATATATACATAAAAATTAAAATATATAACACTAATTGGTTACGTTATTTTTTTATTATATTAATGCACTATATTCATCTGTTTCCGATAATTATAATCGAGTTTCATATCTATTAAAATTATAAATATACGATTTGTTTCTCTTGGTTCACTGTCCTGGAATATATTACTGACATTACTCAGCTTCTAGATGCGAAAGACAGTGAATATGTATTCTTTTCGTATAAGATTCGTATAAGCTTCCATATATTGAGTGAAGCTTAATTATAACTGTTAATCAAAATCGTGAAATATATAATACAGCATTGACATATCGGTCAAATAAATTCCAATTAAACATGATACCGCCAAAAGATGAACCGTTATGGTCTGATATCGCACTTCGTATGTTAATGAATACCGTTTCACATCCCATTGAATACGCTAAAGTTTTAATACAGGTAAAATATGCACAGTGGATAAAACCTGGATATTAAACCTTCATCGGAAGCTCATAATTTTTATTTATAACGCAACAGATCGGATATGAACCGATTCCACCACGACCAACAACTACTTTATTTGGACAACCGGCTTTAGCTCTACCTAACGTATTTCAATACGGTAATTTTATTTATTTTAATTTTTTTTATTCATAATTTATATTATATTATATTATTTATTTTATTTATATTAATTTTATTTATTTTAATTTTTTTATTCATAATTAATAGAAATTAAGAATTATTTTATTACAGGAAAATACAATAAATAATATCTTAATATTTTTTTTATAATTAATAAAATATTTCTTTAAATTATAATTTTACAGTTAGGTACATAAAAAATGTAGATGGATTTACTGGCTGTTATCGTGGTCTTATTCCAAAATTATGTGCCTATACTATGAGTGCAGTAGCTTTTGAAAAAACTTCTAAATCTATTAAATTTAAAGATGAACCAAGTAAAGAAATTTATGATTGTGATTTAGAAGAAAGGTAAATATATAATCTTAATTATTAATATTATTAATATATATAATATTTTATCTTTTAAATATATATAGTTTTTCTTAATGTTATAAAAATACATATTTTTTTATAGTCAGAAGCATAAAAAATATATATATGAATTCATAAGAGACCTGATTAGTAGAATGATTGGAATTATAGTTAGTCATCCATTAGATGTTATTGCATTAAGAATGATGGCACAATTTGTTGGTGGAGAAACAAAATACAAGTATATAATTAATTTAATGTAAAATATATATTTTGGAATTAATTATGAAAGTTTTATTTCTATAGCTATTTTTTTCTTTTATGCATTAATAGTGGATTATTTAGATCATTTGTGGAAGTATATAAAGAGAATGGTATCATGGGATATTATGCTGGATTATTGCCTCGCCTTATTGGAAATGCTGCTGTACTAATGCTAGTCAGTTCATCTACTTATGCTATTGATAAATACATTATAAGTGATCGCGAATTAAAACCATATGCTGTTTCCACCATAAGGGTAAACAAATTAATTAATTAATTAAATAAAGCATATATATTATAATAAATATTAAAACTTATACTTTTCAGTTTATAGCAACAACAATTACATATCCATTTTTAGTAGTGTCACATTGTATGGCAATAAATAATTGTGGGTAAGTTAATTAAAAATTAAATAATAAAAAAATAACTTAAATAATTTTTTATTTATTTTAAATAATTTAAAAATTAATTTTATAAATTTATCAAGGTTAATTGCTGGTCTTCCTCCACAAATGCCAATTTACAATAGCTGGTTAGATTGCTGGTCTCACCTTTCAGCTACCAATCAGTTAAAAAGAGGAAATAGCCTTTTATGGCGTTATTATACAGGACCACAAGTGATAATTAATGGAAAGCCAATACCCATTAATAAATACAATTTTCATTTACAAAGCACAACCTAGTAATAAGATGTTACATTTATTTGTATTTGAAAGACCAATAGAAAATCACTTTTGTGCTATGTACTTTTTTTTAAATTTATTGCTACAGTATATTGTTGCATTTATATATTCCCTTGAATTGATCCTAATTCTTTTTATCAAACATTAATTAAAAATCTTTTTTTTTTTTGATACAATATTGTATCAAAAAATATAACTTATACAATGATATACAATTGATTATATAACAAAATAAATATTATGTATTAATATATGTATTATATTAATACAAGTATTAATAAGTACTATATATATAACAGTTACTATTATTAGATCGACAATTTTTGGCATGCAATAATGAAATTTAAATTACAAAAATTAAATTTAAATTTAAATAAAACAATGTCTTTCAAAAGAATATGAAATAGTAATAGTTACAATAAATAATTTCTTTGTATATTTGTATTACATTTGATAATACTTGCTCAAATATCATTGAATTATATGTGTCTTATGTATAAAGTGTATAAATTGATGTTACGTTGCTTTCAAATTCTAATTTTATGTAAAGTAACTGTCTTCTTCAATAAATGATTTTTTATAATATTTGTACAGATAAATATAAAAAAATAAAATTACGTTATATAAATAATATTCGTTCCATTTTCATTTTAAAGACTTTACATACTCATTTTAAAGACTATATATGCTAAGTACAATAATGGTTTTATAATTTATAATATATTAACAAGTTTATAAATTTCTTTTGTTAAAAAAATTTTTATACATTTATTAACAAAAATTTGAAAATCACAATTAAATGATACAAAGTAAAATTCTTGAAAATAAATGATATTTAATTCGATTCTTATTATTTATTATTTTAATCATTCAAATCAAAGTACAACAGGCTATTGGCTATCAGGCATCAATAAATTTACACAAATATTGTATTATTGAATTTGTTTTTTTGAATATTCTATGATTATACTGCAGCCTATTAGATATATATCATTTTTATTTTTGTATAAAAAAAATATCGATTTGAAATTCAACTCTAAATACACGTTTCATCAGATATTATATTTGAACTTTAATTTACTTATATAGTGCAATGATATGAATGTGAATATTGAACAAAATCACAAATATATTTTTTTAATATATATCTTTACTTTTTAAATTCTACAACTTAAATAAATCTTGTACTGTAAAAATTTGAATATATTTAAAGCTACTTTATTTTATTTTATTGATAAAAAGATTTATTTTACTAAAGTTATTATTAAAAAAATTATTTATTATAATTCATTTTTCAATTTACAAAATATAATTTTATCTTTAAGAATAGAAGAAACATTAATTATTGTTGACCTTAATACTTCGCATATATTCTTATCATAATATTTAAATATTACAAGATTTTTATTTTAATTTTTTACTTTAATTCTTTTATATTAAATGTTATTTTTGGTTTAAACTTATTTATATTTTTATTTACGAATATAAAATGATATCCTATTTCATTATTTTCTGATATATAAATCTGATTGAGTATTAAAATGAGAGTATTAAAATTCATATCTAAAATATTTTAAAATAATTTATAGACAGAATCATAAAAAAATAAATTTCAAAAAATTAATTTGTAAATTTTAAAATATATGTTCAATATATATTCAAAATCTTTATAGCAAAAATTAAAACAAAATATTTGTTTATACAATTTAATAACTTTACATTTTATTAATATTAAATAATAAAAAAAAATTGTGACATTTTTTGATCTGCGAACATTCATATCATTTACTTTTAAGTTAACATTAAGAATATTTGTATAGGCATGACAATTTAAATTTATACTTAGAAGCTTATTAATAAATCTTGACAAACTAAATTTTAGTGCAAGTTAAAGAAATGCATTATTATATTTTTTTTTCTTGTTTTATTTATTGTTAGATTTTTTGCATCTATACAATTCTTTAAATATTTTATATATAGAAGATAATCATTTTATTTTATTTTAATTCCTTGAAAATTTATGTAATATAATGTCATGCAACTACAAGAAAATAATACTATAGAACTGTACATCATTTGGTTGATCTTCTTTACAATAAAGATTCAAACCATTAACATTTAATATTTATTTAACAAATATGATCTTATGCTATTATTATATTATGATATAACAAGTGATTACTATCAGTTTTTTTATTATCACGACAATAATATATATTAATTTCGTATTTTATATACATTGAGGAATACTGTCCAGGAATGTTTTACAGAATCAATTAAATATAAAGCATGTTTTAATTATAATTAATTTAATCTAAAATATGTCTTTGTACATTTAAACAATAAATATACTGCATATTAGAAGATTGTTCAGTATTCACATTCCTTGATAAAAGATTCTGATAAATATCTTGTATTTCTTTCAGGAATTTCTTTCAAATATTATATAATAAAAGATTCCCTTTCTTTTTTAAATACTATATATATACACCAACACATATCATTGATCAATATAAAAAGAGGCGAAACTTAAAATAAATAAAATACTAATATAATTTGTGGCAGTATATTAGTTAACTTAATATATTAATAGAATATAACTTTTAGGAGATATGATTATCTATCAATTAAATTTTTCATTTATATATTAATGCTGAAATAATATAAATTACATATTATAAATTTATAATTGTTCCCAAACTAAATAATTAACAATAATCTAAATTATATATATTAAATGCTTCAGAATAAGTAATATAAAAATTGTAATTTATCAATAATATTTGATAATGTTAATTGATTTTATACAAAATCAATGTCAAATATTTTGATATATGATCAAATAATAATTGTAAAAATATAATTCTAAAGCAATATATATTTTTATATTAATTTATCTGTGATTACTGAAAAAATAAACTTCTATTAATGAAAAATTTTTTTCTATATTTGGATTACAAAGGATATCTATAATGCAAAATTATTTATTTCTTTAATATTTTTAGAGTATGGAACTTTATGTATATTTTTCTTAATATAGACAATAATTGTAAAAATTTTCAGAGAAATATACAATACTGAAAATATAATAATAATTATTTTCAAAAGATTTTATATGTTTATGGTAATAAACATATCGATTTTTTAGAATTATATTTACTATGGAAAATTGATTCATATTCTCATTTCTATACATATGTACGATGGCTAATTTTTTAATATATCCCAAAATATCTTGTATATCTTTTTTAGAGAAAGAGAGTTTTAAAAACATATATACTTTAAAAATTATCTATACATTGTGCTTAATGTTTTATACTCATAATATTATCTTATATTTGTATTAATATTCATATAATAGTTCGAAATTTCTTTTTAGATATCTTCTTAATATTATATATAATTTTAATATATAATCCGTTTTCATTTTGCATAAAGTTCCATCATCATTCTGTGAAACATAATTTGACTTACTATAAACATTATATAATTATTTTTAGAATTACTTGACAAGTTATAGATATAATTTCATTATTTAAAATATCGTTGATCATTCAATTAAGAATAATATATAATATATTGAAAATGACAATTTTCTATTATACATTTGAAATTATTTTTGTTTAACTATAAATTAGGCCATCACAAAAGTAATAAGTTTCATTTAAAACAAATGACAATTACAATTATATTCATAATTAGTGCATATGACATATACAGATTTCTATCTGAGATACCTATTAAATTTACGTTGATATTTCGATTAGCTACTTTAGCAAAAAAATAATCATATTATGCACATTCATATGCACATTTAATATTCATTTTTCGTTCCTATCATAATTACTGCTTTATCATCTTTATATATCACCCTTCTACATATATTACAATATAGATATAGATAAAACAAATAATAAAATTTTGTTTATCTAAATCTTTCTTTAATACTTATTCCAATGTCATGAATTAATTTCTGCATCATGAAATACTAAAACTATTGAACAAATAGAATAATTATTTTAAGTCTAATTTGACTTCTGGACTTTCTAATGAAAAAGGTTTCAAATTTTCCACTATTGGTGTTTGATCAGGATCAACTCGTATACGAATTCTATTAGTTTCTAAAGATCGCGGAAGTGTACGTGGAAGATCATCTTTGTACGAACCAGATATAGGTGAAGTATATGGTACATAAATTCGTACAACATCTGGACTTGGTTGATGAGGCGTTGCCTTAGGTGTAGGTAAACCACCACTACCAGAGCTGCCATTAGAAATATTACTTTGAGTATCAAGACTATTGTCTAAGGCTTGAGACCGCGTTGCTGAACTAAATACAGAAAGGTCAGCTGTTGAAGTAACAGATGTATCTGCCAATGATCGGCGTGAACCATTGGGAGAGGCCCCATCATCAAGACTCGGATCAAATGAGAATTTGCTTCCTGCACATATATATAATTTTTATTATACTACAACATATTGAAACAAATATATTTTGATAGAATACTTTCATATAATAAGTAATGAAAGTAATATATAAATAATACATTTAGCTTAAAATTATCTATAGAATCGTTATGTTATTTTTCTTTATAAATAAAATAATGATAAATTAATTAATGACAATTAATGACAATCAAATTTAACACAATTAAATTTTTATAATTTAATATTGCTGTAAGAATATTTTATAACATGCATTGATATTTTAATCTTTTTTTTTTATTTCTTTATATGAAATTTTTTGAATATTTTAAATAATCATAATTTATTTAGAATTATTTCTTATTTTTTATTATATAAACAATTTATTAATAATAGCTTTAATGTAGTTTTAAAGGCAAGTAAAGTTTTGTGATAATAACATTAATTCTATAATAAAATTTATTTAAGATTATATTATTCAAATATAATATTTCTTTAAAATTTTATATATAGATATATATTTAATTATATATAGATGTATATTTTATTTATATTTGGCGTGCGTGTGTATATGCATACATGCATGCACATGTGTATACTCACATATAATTGAGCAATATTATATAATATTTTTTTAATATTAAAATTTTATCTTTAAAAAGAAAGTATTTTACAATTTGATATTATATAATATAATCGTATATATAATCATTATATCAATTTCTGTATTTTTATTTTCATTTTTTTTTCTTTATTCCTAATAATTTTCTCTTATTTTTATATAGAAATATTTGTGTTACTATTTATTATATTTTTATTATATCATAACTCACCGCCAAGACCACAACTAGTTTGTTCAACTGGTGTTGTACTTTCTCTACCATCTTCAACAAGAACAAGATCTCTACGTTGTGTTATAGATTCTCGCATTACATGTTGCGCTTCGCTAAATTCTTCGGTACGTCTTCCAACCTAAATATATTAAATATATAACACAAAGTATTCTTATTAATTATTTCTATATATTAAATTTTTAGTATTTAAAATAGTATAAATAATATATATTACTTTGCTTGCAAATGAAGGTTCTTTAAAGGTACCAAATGGATATCGTGGTAATTCATGCAGTAATGGAGGACCAGGATAATCCAATTTGGCACGTTTTAATTCTTCCATACTACGTTCCATAGTACTTATTACTGTATCATCGTCAAAACAAAAATCTTTTTCTAGTTTAATTTGCAAATAATTACAAAATTCATCTAAACTTTCCATTGGCATAAGAAAACGTTTATGCATTTTCATAACTGTGTATGCCATAGCAGGTAAAATACGATCTCCATCTAATAAAAATATATCCCAAATTCGAAGACCAAGACTAACAGGTGTCTGTAAATAATTAATTATATTTAGACACAATACATAAAAATAAATTTTGAAATGTTTTAGAGCAATAAATTATAAAATATTTTCTTACTCTTTCTTGAAAAACAACAAAAAACCATTTTAATGCATAAAGAATAGAATCACAACCGCATTTATCAAGTTTCCGCTTCAATTTCGGCAAAAATTTATTCATAATTTTATCGTGATGTTCTATGAAACGATTTAATTTTGGAAATCCATCAACATAAAATCCTATAAATAAGTATATTTGTTTGAATAAGTATTGAATAAAAACTATTTCTAATACTAAATATATAAATCCATATTCAAACCATGCATGGTATATTTCTTATCAGCAAGTAAAACAGAAAGACCCCAAAATGCATCTTCTTCATCCATATATAGTAAAAGTAATCCAGCTAATACAGACATCCCTTGGCAATAACCCACTTCCATATTGTACATGCTATATGCAGCCAATACATAAAACATAGAACGTTGTTTTATACTATATCTTTCTCTGTTGAAAATGAAAATAAAAATTTAACATAACTTTTAATAAATATATATCAATTTTTTTCATACTATCAATCATAATTTGCATACCTATAATTGATATGATCTCTATATTGTCTAGCTACATCAGCATCGATTTGTCTTATTTCTGTAGACCATTGACGTGCAAGTTGTAACATCTCTTCATATTTACCAGCTTGTTCTTTTTTTAAATTTTTAATACCCAATAACAATGCCCACACTTGACCACGAAATCTATTAGGAATCCCTTTATATATTCTGCGTCGTAATTTTTCCTTAGTTGATGAACTATCCCATTGTTTTGTCATTTTTTCCCATTTTTTTAATCTTTCCATTTCTACTCGATGAGTCTTAATTTCATTAGGATCTGGTTTTTGTGGCAAACGTTTATCACTAAAATATAAATATTAATAAATATTAATAAAAAATAATATTTTTAATACTAATAATTTTTATTATAATTACTGTATGAATCCATATCTGTCTGTGGTATGATATACTTCAAAAGTAGGATCTTCCCAAGGATCAATTTCTGCTCCATTTTCTCTACCACGGTCGTAGCAGCTAAATATTCTATCTCGCTCTGCAGCAGACCGTTTTAATAATTCTTCCTCATTCATCCCCCGTGAGAATTCGCAACCAGATTCTTACAAACATGCCGTCTTATTAAGAGAAGTCTATTCACTTTAGGCTATTATCTAAAATAAAAATAAATATTTATAATAAAATAAAAAAAAAACTCTCTTTTATATTTCAAATAATTTCAATATATGAAATTTATACACATATTAAGAACAAAAATTAAGAAACATTAATATATCAAATAAAATTATATTTATAAAGTGATTTTAATTTTGATCTTATAAAAAAGAAAATATTAAATATATTGTAACCTAAAATTAAAATATAAAATATACTTTTTTATTTATATCAGGAAGAAGAAAATTTTTATCTTATAAACTTCATTGTTCTAAAGTTAACATACCACGTATTGACAAGGAACAAGGTTATATACATAGAAATTAAATGATGTCTTCAATAATTGATTTAAATCTTATCATCAAAAAATTGATTGTATAATTATAAATATTTCATATTTATAAATTAACTATCTTTCTTCGTTTCATAATATAAATATAAAATCATATTTGCATAAGTCGTTCAACAAAACTACCATACATACTTACATATCAGTACTGCAACTTCAAGCCGGATTCGGATGTTTCCATTCTCTTTTATAAGTGCTACCAATATATTTACATAAAATAAATAACTTTGCAAAATTAATCTTGTTAGAACATATTATTATAAAATTTATATATTTTTTATTTTTATATTTTTTTTCTAACCATTATAATATTTTTATGAAAGAATATTAATCATTCTATATATAAATATTTAGATATTAATATGTATTTCCAACTTTTATATTTTTAAAATTTAAAGAATTTATTTTTATATGTATATAATTTTCTATTTATTTTTATTTAAATATACCTATTTATATATTATTAAATTTATTATTAAATTCGTAAAAAATTGCAATATAATATAATAGTTATTTATAATTAATTTAAATTTACTTAAATAATATCTAAAAAATATTTAATCTGTAAAATATTTAATCTGTATATCTTATGATAAATTTCAGTACATTATAACATAATGTAATATTGATATATTTAATAGATATTAATAATAGGATATTTAATATTTTAAATCAAATTTTAAATTAAAAAATCAAAATATTAGTTATTTTAAAAATTAAAAAATTCTTTAAATAAAAAGTTATAAAAAAAATTATTTCCTGATAATTACAGAACTCATCATGAACTTTTATATAATTTTAATTCTTAAACAATTTCATATATAGTAAAAAATTTTGTTATAGTAAAAAATAATGCATTAATAGATTATTATTTTCAAAATTATTAAAATAATAATTGTTTAATCGATAACTATTATGAAATAAAATGTAAATTAATATATTAATGAATTTAATTAATAAAATTAATTTTTTAATTTCTTAAAAGAAAAATTTAAAGATTAAAAAGATTTATTTAAAAATGAATTTGAAGCTTATTAATAATATCTTATTAATAATATAAAT
Source organism: Apis laboriosa (assembly GCF_014066325.1). Classification (NCBI taxonomy): domain Eukaryota; kingdom Metazoa; phylum Arthropoda; class Insecta; order Hymenoptera; family Apidae; genus Apis; species Apis laboriosa. The sequence continues at coordinate 2,321,338 of NW_025223500.1, forward strand.
AAAAAATCATGATAATTGCGAAAAATCTTTGTTAAAATATTCATTAAAATATTAATTATTTTTATAAAACCAAAATGTTCCTTTGTAGATAAAAATTTGTGGCCCTGAAAAGGGCCATTTTGTTATTTGACTTAAAATTTAAGCCTTTTTTTCTGTTTTTTTTGGTAAAAGTACAGCTTGAATATTAGGAAGAACTCCTCCTTGAGCAATAGTAACACCAGATAAAAGCTTGTTCAATTCTTCATCATTGCGGATTGCAAGTTGTAAATGTCTTGGGATAATTCTCGTTTTCTTATTATCTCGCGCAGCATTTCCCGCCAATTCTAGAACTTCAGCGGCTAAGTATTCCATAACGGCAGCCAAATAAACAGGAGCACCAGCGCCAACTCGTTCTGCGTAATTTCCTTTTCTTAAAAGTCGATGAATACGTCCAACTGGAAATTGTAATCCAGCTCTATTCGAACGAGACTTTGCTTTTGCTTTTGCTTTTCCCCCTTTTCCACGACCAGACATTTCGTATTAATGTTTCAATACAAAGAAACGTTGCACAACACAATACAACTGCGTGATTCAACGAACAGATAGAAACTGTATTCTACCCTTTTTTCCAGGTATATAAAGCTTCCGTCGTAGTTGCGTTCATCCAATGATTAACGAAGAATAATCTGATTGGTTTGAAGAAAGAAATGTTACATACTGCAACTTATTTTTTCTTTCAATAAAAATAATAAATTGTACATATTTTAAAAATTATTATTTTAATCTTAAATAATTTACAATGTTAATAATTTTTATATAAAATAAAGAATTTAAATAAAATATTCAGAAATATATATATATATATATATATATATATATATATGTGAAATGAAAATAAGAATATTAAAATTAAAATTAAGAATATACAAAAAAATGATACATAGAAACTCGAGAATATTGTTATTTAGAGTCATGTTTCGTGTTCTCTAGCGAATCATAACGTATAATCATAATGTAAATATATGTACATATAACATTATTTTTTTTTATAATTAATTAATATTAAATATATTAATATTAAATAATATACATATATCATATATGTATATTAATATTTTAATATTTTCTATATAAAATTCTTTACTACTATTTTATTTGTTATATTGTAATAACTATATTTATTATATTATGTATATATTATATTATAACATTTCAACCTTCACTTATATGTATTATAGTATACTATGTATTTGAATTACATATATATATATTATGTGTATATTATATATGTATATATATTATATATTATTTATAAAAACTATTTATAATGGTCAAAATTTTATTCGAAATTTTTATTTGAGAATGAAATTATTTAAAAATTTTATAAATATAGATTTCATAATTTTTTCTTTTTATAGTGTAAAAAGTACTATTTAAAAATTTATTTAATTTCAGGTATTATTTAATACTTTTAAATACAAAACAACAAATAGAATGACATAATTTAATTAACAACAACAATATAATTGACATAATTTAATTAACATATAAATATTTAAAAAGAGAAATTATATGTATTACTCAGATAAAAAATTTTTTATTATATTATTTATTTTTTATGTAATATAATGTATTTTTATAAAGAAAAAATAAACTGCATATATTTATATATAATATATTTATTATATATAATATTTATATATAATACATAAAAAAAGATATAACCATATGTGGAATACATTATACGAAATCAATTTCAGTGGCATTACAGTGGCACCGATGCACCAATCACATGACAAGAAGTTTCAGTCCATAACCATGGATCGTTGCAATTGGTTCGCCATTGCTATCTCATTCTATTATATAAATAAGACATAGTCCGATAAAACCATTGCACAACTGCCATTTGTAAAGGTAAGTTGTGTAAAAAATAATAAATTCGAGAATTTTATATCGACATTATGCCGCCAAAAGTTAGTGGTAAAGCTGTGAAAAAAGCTGGTAAAGCTCAGAAAAATATTAGTAAAGCTGATAAAAAGAAAAAAAGGCGGAGGAAGGAAAGTTATGCTATTTATATTTATAAAGTGCTTAAACAAGTGCATCCTGATACTGGTATATCGAGTAAAGCAATGAGTATCATGAACAGTTTTGTGAATGATGTATTTGAACGTATTGCTGCAGAAGCATCAAGATTAGCGCATTATAATAAACGTTCTACTATTACTTCTCGTGAAATTCAAACTGCTGTGAGACTTTTATTACCTGGTGAATTAGCCAAGCATGCAGTTAGTGAAGGTACTAAAGCAGTTACCAAATATACCAGTTCTAAATAAGAAAAGATAATATCCTATAAAAACGGTCCTTTTCAGGACCAACAAAAAAACTTTAAATGTTGGAACTTCTTTCAATTTTAATTATAAAAAAGTAATTATGACTGCCATGTAATATATATAACAAATTCTGTTTTAAATGTTTTCATGTCTACATATATACCTTACAATTTTTAATATTGAAAATTTTAAAACATAATTATAATAAAAAAAAATACTTATTATTAATGAAATAATTTTTTATTATATCAAGTTTCTAAAAGTTTTAAAAGCATACAATGTTACAATTATAATAAATATAATATTATTAAAGGAAAGTTTTAAATTTAAAAACATTAAATGTAAAATATATAAAATGTTTTTATTTTTACATAATTAATGTGATAAAAAAAATGATTCATATTATAAATATTACTAAATTTGATTTTATGGAGAGACATTAATATTTATAAAAAAAGCAGTTGAGCATTTATAATTTTTAAGTATTTACATTTTTTTTTGACAAATTTTTATTTATAATCTGTTTATGAATAACCTGTTTCATCATATTTTAATTTGCAAATATAATATTTATACAATTTTATAAAATGTTATTTCAATAATAAAGATTTCCTTTTACATACGATTTAGAACATTTTGAATTGATCTAAGTCTTGTTATCAATTCTTGTCCATGAGGTTTAGTTTGTAAAGTAAGTAAACATTTTGAAATTACATCTTGGCATTTTGTTATTATTTTTCGTCTGTAATTTAATATCAATTGTAATTAACATTAGTCAAATAGAATTTATATATATGAATATATATGAATATATGAATATTTATAAATATATAAATAAATTTTTACTATTAGATTTAATAACTTAATAGAAAGAGTAAATAAAAGGTCATATTCATTGATTATTAAATGAAAGACTTACTTGATAAAAGTGTTGGTTATATTTGAATGCGATATGAAATAATTGATCAAATTTGCAGTTGATTCAATAAGATGAAATTCATTTCCTTCATTCAACCAAGTTCGAGTGTCTTTGCCAATCATTCTAATAGAAAATATTATTTTCTTATCTATTAATTCTAAAAATATATTATTATATATACTATACTTACTTATATATATCTAAAAGATCTTCCATTGATACTCCTAATTGCAAAAATCCAGATATAATTCCAGTATTTGACACATTTAATTTACATGCTTTTATTTCTAATTGTTTTATCAGGAAGTCTAAAAAAAATATAAAAAATATATTTTGCAATTTCATTTTACATAATAAAACTTTTATCATTTTATATCATAAAAGAATTATTACCAACTGGAAAACAATGTGGTGATCCTGAATATTCCTGCCCCAAAGATATAATTTTACTCATTAAAATAGTCATCTTATCCTCTGCTGTTGATGCATCTTTTAATTCTATGAATAAATGTTGTTTAAATGAAATTATTTATAATTATATTAAAATAATAAATATATAAGATAAAAAAATTTGAATACCATTGTTTATAATATTAGTCCAAATTTCTTGGATTAACATTGCATCTTGATGACCAGAACAATGAATTATAGCTAATTTACACTCTGATAATTGCAAAGGATCTGCATATTTTTCGTATAACTGTAATTAATAAATAAAAAAAAATAATATAATTACAAATATTAATAATTATATATAGTAGTAATTTCATATACGTAATTTCATTAATTTATAGCTATAATAAAATTATTTAATTTATAGCTTAAGTTGAAATATACCTTTGTAATATCAAGTAATGAAGAATTTAATGCTCTAAATATTTCTTCATTAAGCCGATCGCTAAGATGTTGATTACAAATCGTATCTAATATCTGTAAAACAATATAAACTGTATTCTATAAATAAATTCATTAGTTCTACTGTAATATTTATAATTGTATACTTATATCTGCTATATAAATATAATCTATCTTTTACATATAATATAATGATATATCTATAATTATGTACCTGTTGTTGTATTCTAGCAACTTCTACTTTATCTTCTAATTCACGTAAAAATATATCAAGATATGGAGCATATCCAGCTTGGTCGCTTCGCATACAAACTACTGCTCGAGCTAAATATTCAACTCTCTGTGACAATGGTATATTTGATCTATTAAAAGAAATGAAAAATAATTTTGATTTAAGAAAAAACCAATAAATTTAATTTATAGCAATTATTTTTATACATATTCTATGTATTTTTATACATACTCTTTTGTCGCTAAAGCATCTAAGATTTTAGCTGCAGCAGCATGATTTTTATTTTTTTCATAAAACTGCCAGAGTAAATCTGGCGCATTAACACGGGTAAGATAAGTTTCTAAAGAAGGTGCTGCTAGAGCTATAAGTTCTCCATGAAGTCTTCTTTCCATCATCCAAGCATACACTGAAGCATGGAGAATTTCACATGTAGAATGTAATGCATCAGTTATAATATTCTGTAACTAAAATATAAACTTTAATACAAAATAACATGTAGCAAAAAATCTTCTTTATATTAATCATTAATTCATTTCTAAAAAATGGATATGTATAATATATTTATAAAAAGAGAGAAAAATATTAAATTTTTAAAATTGAATTAATAAAAAAGAAAATAATTGGTTTTTAATCTTGAATTAGATTTATAAATAAATACAAATTTAAACAGAAATTTATTTTTATATTTTTATTTATTATATTTATATATTTAATTTATTTTTATTTCAGAAATTATAATGCTATAAAATGAATTATGCAGTAAAAAATTTTTGGTGAATATTGAATTTTTGGGTGCATATTGAAGCATTTTTTTTTATCAAAAAATATATAAATAAAATTATATAGAATTATATAATTATATATAATTATATAGACGAATATAGAAGTTTCATTCCATTTTTCAAAAGAAATTTAATTTAGTTTAAAAAAAATTATATCTTACTATTTCTTTTGCTGGAGTAACAGGAACTGTGGAACTATTTTGTGGAGGAGATCCAACTTTACTAGATATAGTGGGAGTTAATGGATTAGAGATGCTTTGATTATAGAGATGGTCCAATAGTGTGATGAATTCTTTATAAATTTCTAATCTATTATAAAAGAAATTATTATAATCATTGATATATTAAAAATATCATTTTATAATAGTTAATACCTTTTCATATAACCTTCTTGATCTTCTTTTGGTTCATTATTTTTATAATAATGTAAAGCAGTGTTATTAGGATCTACTCTTTCTGCACAAGATATACATAATTCAAGTACACCCACATAAAATTGACAAGCAATGAATTGTTGACATACTGCACTTAAATTTAACCTGGGAGCAACTTCTTTACAAAGCTAAAATGTGAATAATATTTCATATAAATAAAAAATATAAAATTATGCAAATCAATATCAAAATGTTATTATATGTTATTAAATATATTATGTATATTAATAATGTATTATATGTTATATTATATAATAATTTTATGTTATCTAATTTATATCTTTTAATATAAATAATTGATTATTATATTATGTATTTACTTTTAAAGCAGATCGCAAATAACATTCCTTTTCTTTGGGATTTGTACAGCTTTTTGCTTTTAAGATTATTTCATTGGCCTAAAATTAATAAAAATATTAATAATATACAATAATAAAATCATATTTTTCTTAGCTTTATACCTTAGAACAGACAGCATCTTCGTTTCTATATAAATTTGGGCAAACTTCTCGTAATCTTTGACTAACAGCATCAACAGATGCATTATCTGCAAGATAACTTTAGAATATTTGTTACAATTAATAAAAATACTTTTATAATTTATTTAATTAGCTTACCTATCTATAAGATGAATGATCAACAATGAAGAAATTTCATGACCAATTAAAATTAAATCTCGAAATGTAGCCGTAGAAAATTGATTAATTTGATCCTATAAATTAAATAGAAAAATAATCAAAAATCAATAAATTTTCTATTTTTTTTATAAAAAAAATATAGCATATATTTAACCTTTGATAAACAATTCACAATATTATTTAAATGATTTTCACATAGAATTTTCCAAAGTTCTAATACTTCACAGGCATGAGTAATAAAAATTTTTAATGCAGCTAAAGAATTCCTTTCTTCAACAATTGGTTCTTGACAATGACTACGTATAGTTGTTTCAAATCCATCAGTTGTTCTATTAGTACCATGTCTGAAAATCAATAAATAGTTCCAAATAAAATTCAAATAAAATTTAATCATCACAAAATTATTGAAATAATATAAAAACATACTGCTTAGTAATATGGGTATTTTTATTGAGAAATGATCTTAATGCTTGTAAGAGACTTAAAATCCAACTAACTTGTCTAGTTGAAATTGTACTAGAAATCTGAAATTATAATATGAATAAACTAGAATGTATATAAATAAAAATATTGGAAAAATTTATATTAATTTACTTGAGTTTTGTTGTTTACAATTTCTTGTTTGATACAACGCATATTCCATATAGGTCGTAATATTCTTCCGACATATAGATATAAACCATTATGTTTTGCAGAAAACTGTTGTAGAGAAATATCTGTATTAAGTCCAACTGGTGCATGAGGCCGAAAACCTTGAAGTCTTAAATCATAATTTGGAACTCTTGGTGTTGATGTACAAATATCTACAGCATTTATAAATTTGATAATGATATTTATAGATTAATAGAATTGCTTAAAAAAAATTGAAACTGTTAATGTAATATTTGTGTTTATATTAGTAAATCTATTACCATGTATATCCATTGGAGGTCCAATGCTTGTTGTTCGTTGACTACCATATAAAAAAAATGCTCTTGTTGCCCATTCTGCTAACTATATATTATAATTAAATAATATTTTTTAATTTTACAATATTTAATTTTCATAATCTCAATTAATACCTCAGCATTTTGAGAACTTTCAAGTGTAGCTAAAATAAGGCAAGTTGCGCATGCTTGTTCCAATGATTGTGATTGAAAATACGCACGAACGGCTTCAGTATCAGGGCCACGTTGTTCTAAAAGAAGTTGTTTTAAAATATCCATTGGACGAACTTGAACATAAATTATGGCACCCTATGAATAAATAATCGATTTGTAAATACATTTAATATTAACATAAATATACAATTATATAATTATATATTTATATAATTATAATACTTTAAAATTTATTAATTATATACTTGAGAAGTTAAAAATATAAATTTTCGAGGAGCTTCCATATGTTGTCTTACAACAAGAGGAGGTTCTTCTTGAGTAATACTTTGTTTTTCAATACGTATAGCTGGTTCTACGAGAATTTCAGCCATTGTCCAAAATGGACTATCAAGCGATAAAGGACTTTGAGTTTCAGCTAAATAATTAGTGAATGGATAAGCATCATTACTTAAACATAAAACAGTTTCTGTATCTCCACCACAAACAAGAATAAGTGTTCCTGCAATAAATCTATTGCATAGTAAAAAAAATTCACTATCTTAATAGAGGAATATTAATACATACCTTTTCTATAATGTGCCATTTGTACTTTTCTTGGTCTCATGACTGTAGCATTAGCAGCATAACCTGGTGGTAATCTAACATGTATTAATTGCAAACCTTGAGGTCTACTTGTTGGATTAGAAACTGAAGTGCAACTGCAGTAGAAACGTGTTCCAGTAGCCGCAATTACAACTAAGTTTAAATGTACTGATTCTGATTCTGTAATAGCAGATATGCTCACTAATGGTCGAAAGTTATTACTATCCAACGTTCTAAAATTCCAACGTTCTTATAAATGAATATGAATTTTAATTTCAGCTCTTTACTTTATTTAAAATTTTATACATACTTAACAACATGAACTGCATTTTGTACTAAGGAAGCTTGTGATAAAGATGCAACTTTGGATGCACCATCATTATCAATATCCCACACTGTAATTGTTCCTTTATCACCTAAAGTATATAAAATATTTCGCGAATCATCAATGGAAATTTGTATTATTGCTTCTTCTTCTGATAAAGCTATAGTGACAAACGATGGAACTAAAAATGATAATGGACCTTCAGAATGATTTATTTTTTTGCAACGTTTTCCAAACCAGCTACTTTCTGCCTACACAATAAACGTGCACTATAATGATTAACCATAATTTTTGTATTATATTATATCATAAATCTACAAATCCCATCATAGAATATTACCTGATAATATATTTCATAAAGAGATCCATTTCTACCACCAAGAAAAATTCTACCAGTATTAGTATTTGCTATTGTTGTAATACCAATACCATCTGTAGCAACTGTAAAAATTGGTTCTGGAACTAATTGCATTTCTGGGGATGAGCCTAATTGGAAATTATGATAATAAATGAAAATTAAAAAGATATAATTTTAAAATAAAACTAAAATTATATATATATATATATAATACCTTCATTTTCTATTAATGTAACTCCAAGAATAGTTATTTCTACTGTAGTTGTAAGAATCAACAAATATTTCACATAAGATTGAAATACACTTGGTTTGGGTTTAACTAAACCTACACTTATAATAGTTTCATTTAACCCATCAAAATATGCAACATCAGATCTAAAAATATGTTATTATAGTAACATAAGTTAATTATATTATTATGGAAAAAATTTAATAAATTTTAATATATATATACTCATTTTCATATGACCAAACATATATATCACTATCAATTGTAAGCCATGCTTTTGAAATTTCTGTAAAAAGTCCCATCATAGAATGACATTGTACACCTAAGCAAATACTAAGGAAATATTTCTTATAAAATTATATTTCTTATATTTCTTAAAAAAAAAAAAAAAAAAAAAAAAAAAATATATATATATATAACAAAAATATTGATTGATTATCTATTATTTTTAAAAGGATACGATGAAAATGTTCCATTATTTCAGATGGCAAAGAAATTTTACTATGTACTTTCATTTGATTTATATTTGAAAAACACAATGACATTCCATTTATATTTGGATAATCATGATCATCAAGACCACTAACAGTTGGTCCACCTAAAAAAATTTTTTAGTTAAAAACTTAAATTACAATAAAATACAAAATAGAGAAAATAATTATTTTACCTTGTACATTATATCGCATAAGATTGATTAAAGAAGGAAAGTTACTATCTGCTGTAATATGTATATCAACTACTTTTCCTGCCATTTCTAAGGCATCTAAGTGTATTTTAAGCGGTTCCATTTCAGTGAGAGTCATGTTTATATGGTACAGGAAAAAATATTAAATATACACAGGACTAAATTAACAAAAATATACAAATAAGATAAGAATATACAATAAGATAGAAAATGTTAAGATTATTTAATGTAAATTATTATATAATTATTATCAATTAATGTATTTTCCATATTAAAATTTAATAATTATACTTTAATTTTTTAACTTTTTAATTAAAAAATTCTGATTAAAGGTTAGATTTATTTAATTATCTAAATATTACATGATAATAATACTAATACACTATTATAATATTTTTTGAAAATATAAATATATTAAAAAAAATTGAAATATATTTATTTTAATTAAGGAATACTTACTACAATTTATTAGGAATATTTATATATGAATTTTTAATAATACTACAAATTCACAAGATTCGTGCCGCTCGCGCCATACATGTGAATTTTAAGTTATATTATCCAAGAAACTATTGCGCATATGCAAAAGTATCAAATCTTATTGGCTAAAATTTATCTTAATATATAAAAAATACAATTTGAATTCAAATTGAATTGCTTATATTTAACAGTTTATAGATATATTTAAAATAAAAATATATATATTAAAAATATATTAAAAAAAATATATAATATATTAATATATAAATATAATGTAAAAAAATATAAATATATTAAAAAATATATAATGTAATTATTAATATATATGTATTATTATAATTATCTATTAATAATTATAAATTTAATCTAGCTTTTAAAATATATTTATAAATACATAATATGTATACAAAGCATATATACATATATATATATATATATATATACATACAAAAAACATAACATAAATTTTTTTATTATTTAAAATTTGTTATAATTATTTAATTTATAATATAATTAAAATTAGTTAATTAAAATTAGTTAAAATTATTTTTAAAATTAGTTAAAATAATACGTTAATAATAATGAAAATTTGGCCATCTATAATAATCTTATTTATATTTGTCACTTCATTAATTTTCCTTGCTTTTACTGGTAAAGTAAAGCTTAACTTTATTAATTTAATATGTTCTTAAATCTTTTTATTATAGATGATGTATCTAATGCAATGCAAAATCTTTATTGTGATCTTGGATTAAAAAGTGAAGAATTATGTCCTATTGATGGAGAATGGTCTTCTTGGAGTCCTTGGGGATCTTGTTCTGGAAAATGTGGATTTAAAGGAAAAAAAATAAGACATCGTATTTGTAATAATCCTATACCTTCTAATAATGGGGCTCCTTGTATTGGTCCTAATTATCAAATCGAAAGTTGCCATATTACAGGTATAATAATTAAAATAAAATAAATAATAATTAATTTAAATAATAATTTAAATAATTATGAAATAAATAATATTATGAATAACATATTGATTTACATTAATAAATATTTTTTTTAGGATGTACCATGAATGATTATGAAAAAATTGTAAATATTCATCCTATACGTAAAGAAGAACTAGAAATTGTAAAGGACATTCATCAAAAATTGCCTGCTTTAATAGAATTATGCTTTCTTGCCGATTGTACATTTTTCATTGTAGAAAAAATTCTTGGGAACAATTCAGTAATAAATTATAAAAAACTATAAATTATAAAATTTGAAATTATATAGAAAAAAAGATTTGGAAATAATATTTTTATATATTTTTTTATAAAGATGCTTTATTGGAATGCTATGAATTGCATTAAATATAATGTTGGTTGTCCAAGTAAATAATTATATATTTATATAAGATAAAGATAAATATTTTTTGTAAATGCATATGAATAATAAAATAACTTTTGTAGATCCTGGTGGTTGGAGTGCTTGGGGAATTTGGTCACCATGCACTGCAATTTGTGGCAAAGGTTTAAAATATCGCACAAGAATTTGTAACAGTCCAATACCTTCCAATTATAAATTAGTATGTCATGATTCTGCATTTGAAACAAAAAATTGTCTAGGACTTAATTGCAGAAAACTATCAAGTATACTAGTAGTATATTAGTTAGTATATTAGTAGTAGTATATTAGTTATATATTTAATCTAAATTGTATATTATTTAATTATTTTCAATAGTGGGAACATGGACTAATTGGAGTAAATGGACTATATGTAGTGTAGAATGTGGTAGTGGAATTCGAACAAGAAAACGAGCATGTTCAGAAATACAAAATTTACAAGGAACATCATGTAAAGGTGTATCCAAAGAAATAAAGGGTTGTACAATTAATAATTGTTCTAGTAAGAATATTATTTTATATAAATAATAATATATATTGTTTAAAAATAATATTTAATTTATTAAATTATTATTATATATTTTATATATATATAAAAATTGTTTATAATATATAATTTATTAAAAATTGTTTTATAATTATAAATTTTTTTTAGTAAATGGAATGTGGTCATCATGGACAATTTGGTCATCTTGTACTTCAAGTTGTGGAATTGGTACACAATTGAGAAATCGAATGTGTAACAATCCCTCTCCAAATGGTAATGGTACATCTTGCTTTGGTTCAGCTTCTGAAATTCGTCAATGTTTCACTAAACCATGTATAGGTACATTTGGAATTTAATAATACTATTAATTTATATGGTAAACCAATATTATATATAGTAATTTAATTAAAAGTTAAATCACACGAAATAGCAGACTTTACAGAAGAAAGTTATCTTTTTTATGAAACAACTGGAAGACCTTCACGTTTACTTCATATATATTTAAGATTTTTGCCATTGTCTCCTTTTGGTATGATTATTTATCGTTTTGAAAAAAACTGTAAAGGATTAATATGTGATTTTGTAAAATTATTTCTTCAAAATGGGAAAATAGTTCTTCTATCTCAGATTGCTGATTGTACTTTGGCTTTAATTCATGAAACTAAAATGGAAGTAAGAAATTATTTTTTATATATTGAATCTTTTCTATTTCAAATACATTGTTCTCTAGATTGGACAATGGCATGTAGTATTAATTGCAATATATGGAACACATGGTATATTACGTATTGATGATGGTCTTCATAAAATTAATACTTTCTCATGTATTCCTATGTCATATGATTTGGATCATGTAATGAAAATAGGAGGATTTCAAGGTCAAATTCAAGAAATAGCAATTAATTTCGCACCTATTCAACTTCGTGCATTAAAAGTTATTTACATTTAATGATATACTTGTAATTTAATAAATGTTTTTAAATCATAATATATTGTTTAGGATACTTATAATAAAAAATATGCAAATATTTTATCCAGTAGTAATAATGTCCAATATTTGCTGGGAGATGACAATGAAGGTTTTATTTATATTGGTTTAACAGATTCAATTGCAGTACCTTGTCCAAAATGTATAGAATATTGGCAAGTAAGAAATAATATTTATTGTTTAAGTAATAATATTTTAATAATTTATATATATTATATAATTATTATGATCATTGTAATTTAGATTACAATTGCTATAAAAATTGAAAACATAAATGGAATTGTGGCAATAATAACAGATGATTCTTTAAACAAATATATTTTATTATTAATAGAAGAGGGAAAAATAAAGCTTAAATTTTATCAAGGAGTAACTTATGTTACAATTGAAAGTATAGAACATATTTCAATAAGAGAATGGTTTGAAATAATAGTAGCTTATGATAGTAAAAATGTATACATGCAAGTGAACGGAAATGAAAAGAAATATATACCTTTAGGTTTTGAAGAAATAATTATTATATCTGTAACTGATATATTCTTAGGTGCTATACGTGATAATATAAGAGTAAGTATTTTTATTATATTTAAAATAAAAAAATTTATTTATTATCTAGAAATTGATGATTTTTCGTAATAGGAAAAAATATGTTCTGAGTGTGCTGATGTACCACAAATGAGTTTTACTCTTGGATACTTTAATATAAATGGAGAAGAAATAGATCTTATAACATTATCAATTCTAGAAACAAGTAGTAAACGATTTTCAAGTCGTACTATTAGTATATCTGGTATAATAATTCTTAATATATTAATAAAATTATATTTAATTTTTAATAATGTAGTAATGTAAAATTATGTAATAATTTTTAGATCATTATCAAGAAGTATCAATATTTTTAGGTCAAGAGCTTAAATTATCATGTTTCTATGATACAATTCCTCATGAAAAAAAACACATATTTTCAAAACAGACATATGCTACATGGATCTTAATGGATAAATTATTACTATCATATGGAAACAAGTAAATATTTTAAATTTATATATAAATAATTTATTTTATATATATATATATATATAAATATATATTAATTTTTTAATCATCAATTTGTTATCAAGTTATGATTTTTTCAATATAAGAGATGATGGACGAGTTAGTACTGTTAGTATTGCAAGTTATACAACTCGTGATACAATAGAAAACTTTTATTCATGTCTTATTTACCATTATAAAAATAAATCACTTAAAACTTCAAGACAAGCTTTATTTACATTTGGTATTGTTGTACTAGATAAAAGTGAAGGTTATATATAGTCTTTTTTTAATATTTTTAATTAAAATAAAATATTTTATTTAAATTATATTTGTAATAAATTTTAATCTTTTAGTATTTGAAAGTGTAATTTGGAAAGAATGGAGTTTTATTTGTAAAGTTACAATCATATGTTTCACATTCATAATAATTTGGTGTTTATTGGAAATATTGCAGGATATTAAAAATGGGTATATAATATAATAATAATATATAATAATAAATAATATATAATAAAAATAATAAATTACTTATTTATTAATATTTAATAAATTAATTATTTAATAAACTACAAATAAAATAAGATATATAATTAATTTTTAGATATGGTTTTTATAGACTTCCACAAATTATTAATTCCACTTCTATTATAAATTTTGTCTTGTCTAAAAATGGTGTAATTTTACTTGGTAGTCAACAAGCTGCAAATGAAGTTGTATCAAAAATTTTAAATGATTGAATCCTTCATCTAATCTTATTAAAAAAAAATAATAATATTAATAATATAATTAGCAAATTACTATATTAATAATTTATTTATTAACATTAATCATAGAATTTATGAAAAATGAAAATTTAATTAACTAGTATAAATTGATATTATTATAAATATTTATATTTTTTTATTTTAATAGATTCACAAAAATTCTGAATTGTGACAAATATAATTTTTATATAATAACATTAAAGTAAATCAACATTTTATGAAACACATAAAATGAAATAATATCATTTTTGGAGATATATATAAGAAAATACTTAAAGTATGAATATATAAAAAAATATATTTATACAAAGAAGAGAATATTGTTTTATAACAATAATAGCTTGTATTTACATTTGAAAATAAGAAATTTTATGAACATTAATTATTTATTGTAAAACAAATGCCAATGTATGATCTTTATTAAAAACTATAAATTTATTGCATTATTATTGCATTTGAATAAATTAATATTTAAATTGTTATAATTTCTATTATTTTTCTGATAATTTTGGATAAATGTTATTTTATAATAAAACAAATTGAGCAAGTAATTCTTGTTAACATAATTTTTAAATTTGTATAATTTTATAAAATATAAAACAAAAGATAAAAATGAAATAAATAGTATATATATTCATAATTTTTTTCTATTTATAATTAATTATAACTTAACTTATAATTATTTAATTTATATTTTAGCAAGATTCATTATTATTGCTAATCACAGAAGAAATTCATGTCAATTGAGGCAATTCAAAATGCTATTTTGTATTTTCATTTATACTGAGTCCGTTAGCTATTTCATAATTTAATAATGGTGGTTTAGCTTTAATACCTAATGTTGTAGGTCTTTTGTTGGGATTTTCATCTAACATCATTTTCAATAAATCATACTAAAAATAAAATATTTTTATTTAATATATTTTAACGAAAATATTTCTGTTATTTAAACACTAATATGAATTATGATTTTCTTACCTCAGCTGGATAATTATTATTAAAATCTTTTGGAAATACTAATTTTCTTAAATTTAAAAGAACATTTATTCTTTCCATTTCAGTAACAAATGGAATAAGTAATTCAAACAAAATGATTCCTAAAGAATAAATATCGACTTTATAATTATAACCTTGGCCATTCATTTGTTCAGGTGACATATAAAGTTGAGTACCAACATATGCAGTATGTAAACTGTTTTTAAAAGAAACATTTTCATTTTCTGAGGAGGGAATATGAGTTTCATTATAACTTTCTGTCATTGCAGTTACAAGACCAAAGTCTCCAACTTTTATTTTATTATCAAAAGAAAAGAATATGTTTGAAGGCTGAAATTTATTTTTTAAGCATTAAATTAAAATAATATATATTGTGTAAAATATTTTTAATATTACCTTTAAATCACGATGAATAAGTCCTTGTAAGTGAACATATTCTACAGCTTCAACAATTTGGTAAAATATATTTAATATATGATGATAATCTCGCAATGATTGGTTCTTTAGCCATTCCCTGAGGCTTAATCTTTGACATAATTGCATTTGTATGTAAAGAAACATTTTCGGGGACTTACGTGTATTCGATTTATTGTTCAGATCTAAAGAAAATGATTTTTGTTGTTTTTTTTCCTTTTTTTTTTCTGAAAATTCACTATCAGTGTTAAGTTTAAATAGAATACTTTCAGAATGTGTAAAATTATTACTTTTTAATATTTTTTCAATTTTATTAATTGAATGAGATGAATTGGAATTCTCAATTCTAGAGTTATTGATATTTATAACATTTTCATTCTGATTAATTGAATAGGATTTGTCAAAAACGACAAAAGAATCTTCATTTAAATTATAATTTAATTCATAAGCTTCACAAGCACTATCTAGATCAGAAGATTGATCAGTTTGACTAACATTAATATAAATGGAGTTATTAATTTTTGGTGTTGTATAAATTATTTCTGAAGTAAAATCTGAATTTGGAGATATTAATTTGTTTATCCATTGAGGATCATGTTTTTCTTGCCATCCTGAAGGTGGACATTCAAGCCATGCATTGAAATATCTTACAATATTTTGATGATCTAATTTAGCCAACGCCTTTACTTCTCGCATTACACGTTCTCTTGAATATATACTATTAAAATAAGTATATATAAATTTTATAAATTTGATCAAATTTATTTTCTATGTTAATATTATCAAATCATATTAGAATTTATTAAAATTACAAACCTGTTTGGTAGAGCAATTCTTTTAATAGCATAATTACAATCATCTATTTTATTTTTTGCTTTAAAAACGACGCCATAACCACCTTTTCCTAAACAATCCACTGGTTCAAAATCTGTGAGATAACGTGATTTAAAATTATCAATTTCTTTTTCATTGTTAGATAGTTGAATATTTTTATTCTCTATATGTCTTTCAACTATTAAAGGCTATAAAATTATGAAAATAAATATTTTTAATTGCTATTTAAAATCAATATTTTTAAATTTTATAATATTAAAATACTCTATATTTTTTTTACCGGAAGCACTGCATCTTTAGCAATTGTTGTAGCATTTAACAGACGTTGTGTTAACATAAAATTAAGTAAAATCGCAGTAGTAATTGAGATTATTAAAACTTCCTTCCTATTGAAAATATTTTCTATTAAAAACAAATATTTTATTTTATTTCTTTATTTCATTTTACATACCACCAATACCATAATGATACAATTATAACTTGAACAGGAGTATCTTCATCGTCTTTATGAATATTATTTGTTCCAAATAATTTCTGTTTTTCTTCAATAAGTATTAAATCTGAATTAGTATAGTTACATTGTTTATTATTATCTACTTCCAACTGATGTGTTGAATATAAATAAAATCCATTTTCTAAAAGAAAATTTTTATCAAAAAATAATTTTAAATATTAAAAAACCAACTTTTTATTTAAAACAAATTTTAATGCTTTATACTTATATACCATTTATGTATTCTGAATTATAAAGAACTGATAATGCAGTAGTACTTTGTGCATCGCTTATTTCAAACAAATCATCATCATTATTGTTATTTGTTACATGATCTAAAAAAGACTTTTTAATTGCTTTACCTAAAAAATATTGTATTCTATACATTATAAAAAATATTCATAATTTTATATAATGCATTATATTATAATTGATAAAGAATTAAAATTAAATATTCATACCAATAGCAGGATAAGGTTTCCATGGATATTTTGAATATTGTATATATCTTGGTGATGCATCTAATGATTTATAGAATTCTGTATTTTCTTGTACATATAATTGTTTATTATGCATACCCAAATAAATAGCTGGACTGGATGAAAATTTTGTACCCCAAGACCATTGTGTACTATCAAATAAATTAATTTCCTTTAAATTTTTATATCCATTGGCTTTTATAATTGCATCTTCACGCCATATGGTAACAATTGGAGAATCAAACTAACAAAATACAAGTAAATATAATCAATATAAAGCTTAAAAAATTATATTTTATTTGTCATTAATTAAAATTTACTTTATGTTGTGATAATTTTATTGTAGGATTGTTTCTATTAACAATCCAAATTAAACCCTCAGGTATAATAACTTTAATTTCAATATCTGGAACATGAGGTGTTACTTTATTTTGGCAATAAATATCAGAATGAGGAATCAATACTAAATCATATTGTCCAACACTAAAATTCCACCTATTTCAGTATAAAATATTTTTCATGTAATATTTATATTAATAATATTTGATAAATTTTATATTTTATGAAATTTACTTCTCAATACCAGTACGTGGTTCAATTGCTCTTACAGTTTGTTGAAATCTTTGAATAATAAGAATTTCTTGTTCAATATATGTTTCTCCATCTGTAATATTAATACATCCACTAATTCCACATTCATATAAAATTTTTCCTGTTATACTTGATACACCTATAATAAAAAATTTATTTATATATTTTTTATTTTTCTTTTAATGTTTATTTACTTATGTTAATATTTATTTACTTATTAAATGCATTTTAAAAATACTTATCATATGATTTTCGTTCTCTACCACCAGAGAATACTAAATCATCCGAATAACGAAAAGATGAATGTAATAATTGACTTGCAGATATTGGCACTTCTTCTAAGTTTTCTTCATCAAATTGATATAATCCACCATTTAAAGATGGAATTAAACGAAGCCATTTTCCATTACTATTCAACTATAAATAATAATGAGAAAAATGAATCAAATGAATATTAAAGAATAAAAAATAATGAACAAAAACATTAAAAATATAATAATGAAATAATATTTCTTTGAATATTATATAATTATTATATAATAGATTATAAAATATATTCAATAATTATAAATTTAAAATAATAATAAAATATTTAATATATTTAAAATATATATTAAAAATTTATGTACTTCTCTATGATGAATATTTGATGATAACATAGATCCTTCATTAAATTCTAATGTCCATTGTTTTTTTTCAAGATTATTAACATCTAAAGCTGATATTTTCCCATCTAATGTACTTACAAATAATAAACTGAAAAAAATGAAAAAAAAAAATACATAATTAAATTAATATAATTATAATCTTAATTTTATTTTATAATATAATGTTTTACTTATAAATAAAATAGAAAAAAAATAAAAATGGCAATTTTATATTATTCATATTATTTATATTAATATTTATATTTATATTATTATATTTATTAGAATATTCAAAAAGTATAATTTAGTATTATAAATAATTTTAAATGTAGGTACTTAATATGAAACTTAAATTATTATTTATTTTATAATATTATAATAATTAATAAAAATAATGATTTATCTCATAAATATTTTTCAAAATAATGTAAAAATATAATTTTCTACATCTTAATAAGTTAAAAAAATATTTTATAATAAATATATATTTTGATTTAATAAATTTATATTTTCAAATATTATTAGAAATTATGTATATATTTAATGGTATTTTGAATATTTAATAATATTTTTTAGTAATAAAATGATACAAAAATGAATTTTTATATCAATTATTCAAGTAATATTAATAAAATTACTTATATGTATGACATATACTGAATTAAATCACTGAGTAATCAAGATTTAAATATAATTTATATTTATTTACCTATGAGAAGATTTCTGTTCACAAATCGTCAATTGTTTTGTGTCCTCGCTATCACTTAGCGGAAATGTGAATAAACTTATATGTAACAAATGAAACCACATTCGCTTCCATAAACGTATAGTAGACATTTTTTTTAAGTGCAAAGAGATCGATTAATTAAATACATTTTGTTTATGTGTTTATATGAAATATGTGTAATATTTTATTGCGATATTTGATTAAAATACATCAAATAATGATCAATCATAACACATTGATGAATCATGATAAACTGATAAATTCTAACAAACATAAATTCTAGCGCCATCTCAATAATCAAGAACATTATTGTTATAAACATTGGATATATATTTGTTTACATTTTAAATCAAATAAATTGTAAATAGTAATATAAGAATATATAATTATTATATAAAAATTTAATTATTTTTTTATTAAGATTATATTAAATACTATTAATAGCATGAATAGTATAAATTATATATATGTTGCTGTTTTATAAAGATTGCATTATTCAAATTATAATTAAATCAAATTCAGAATTCTTTACAATTCTTTAAAAAAAAATTTTTTTTAATTACTTCATCAATTTTTTATAAAGATTACAATTATAAGTTTTGTAAAAAATTGTATTATATTGTAAAATAGAATAAAATAAAATAAATATGAAATATATTGAGTAATTATTTATTGATCTTATATTTTTTAATATAATATTTTTTAGCTCAACAAGATTTTTTAAATTTCATATGCTGTTAGAATATATATAAAATCTCTTTATATATATTATATTATATATATATAAAATTATCTCTTTTACAAGAGATAATTTTCGCATGAAATCAATATTAAGTTTTTTTGTAAATCTTTTACACATTTAATAATAATAATAAAAAAAAAGCTTTATTGTTATCAATAAATAAAAATTATTAGATATAATAAATGATAATATATTAGAAAAATTAATATCATTGAAAATAATTATCATTAAAATAATTAATTTAATATCATTAAAATAATTAACTTTTTTTGCTTATTTTCATTTCTAATCATTTTATATACTTCTATAATATGTCGACAGGTGACAGTGTATGTCAACATCGTATAGATTACTATACTTTTTCTACGTTACTGGTAATGTGGTAATTATGGCGAAGTTTGCCAGATAGATGTGAAGTATCGTATAAAGAATATCATTGATCGTTTTATGAAATAATTTTTATTCAGGTAAGATCAAATGATGTATAAATTTTAAATCTATTTTGTGATATTGATAAATTTTATTAAATTATTAATAGTGAAAAAGAAATTTAATTCTTATAAATTGTCAGCCAATATTTGTTCTTTCCTCCAGCCATACCTGAAAGTACAATAATAGACTTGGCTGGAACCTGCAGCCTGATTAAATAAATAGTATTGTCTATCTCTTGAACTGCTCTACCAGCAGTAACCCAACTTCTCTTTCGTCCGGCGCAAATAGATTAAATCAAATTCAAGAAAATTTTTTGGTGTTTTATTAAGAGTCTTAGATACATAACCTTCTTAAGCGTGTATTTGAAAGCTTAATTTATCTTTAGTTTTATTTTTTTCAATAAAAATGCATGTATGATTAATAAACGGTATAGAAACAAATAGTATTATTCTTGTAGTTACTTTATATAACTTTTTATCCATAGTTATGGATTATGTTTATTTTATTTAAAATTTTTTGTTTGTGTAATTTATAGTCTCAATATTATATATTATTATTTGTTATTTGTATTTTCTTCATTTTTTATTACAATTAAAAAATTTTTTTAATTATTATATGAATTGTGATTATTAAATTTTTTATTTGTGTATATATAATTAATAATAATATATAGTAAAAATATAAAATCTTATTTTAAAAGATTTTGTAATTTTGATTTACAGTATATAAAAACATGGAGGGGCAACAATTTTGTTTACGATGGCACAATTTTCAAAACACATTATTGAGTTCTCTTCCTAAATTACTTGATGGTGGTTATTTAACAGATGTTACATTAAGTGCTGGTGGTAGGCACATACATGCACATAAAATTATTCTTTCTGCTTGTAGTTATTATTTTAAAGAATTATTTAAGGTATTATATATATTTTTAAGATGTTAAATATTTTTTTCTTTTCTCTTTTATGATTAAATATAATAAAAATTATAAAAATCAATTTTTAGGACTTAAGTTCTTTGCAACATCCTGTAATTGTATTACCAGGAATGGAATATGCAAATTTATGTGCACTTGTTACATTTATGTATAATGGTGAAGTGAATATTTATCAAGAACAATTACCTGCACTTTTGGCTATGGCAGATACCTTACATATTCGTGGATTAGCTGATATAGCTGGGGTAAGGAAATTCATTTGTTTTTATTCAATATAATAAAAATACAAAATGATGATTATAAAAATGTTTGTATTGTAGTTAATATTGTATTGTAAAAATTTCTTAATATGTCTACTTTTTTTTTTTTTTAATATGCACATTTTAAACATTTTGAAATTTTATATTTTTCTCTATTTTTCTTTTATATAATTACATTCTGTTCTACCAAACCTCTTATATTAATGCTTTACATTTAGCATGACTGCACTTTAAAAATAAGTTTTATGCAATTAACTATTCTTAAAATTTAAAATATAAAATATATAAATAAAAAATAATAAAATGATTAAATGTAATTTTATAATTAGTTTTATTTTGAATTAAAAATAAAAATTTAAAATTGAATTTAAAATTGATAATTAAATAAAATTGTTAAATTTTAATATTAAATAAATTTTGTTATTAAATTAATTTATAAATAGTAATTGCACTATATCTATTTTTATCATTTTTAATAAATATTATTTTGATTATTATTGTTATTTATTAATCATATAATAGAGACAGGTAATTAATATTATTTGATAAATCATTATTTTTTATTCAATGAAGCTTGTTTCAGTGTGAATTGTAAAAAATATATGTAACAAAGCATGTTATTTTTTTTTTAGTGCCTTAAACAGTAGTAACTCCTTGCTGATAATTGTAATTTCCTTTAACATTTGTTCTCCAAAAACATATAAATATTTTTATATATTTATGAAAATATAAATTTTCATTTACAATAATCATATTAGTATAAATAAAATTTTTTAATCAGATTTAATCAAATATCTAATAAGTACAAGTATTTATTAATTGTTAATATAATAAATATCAAAATTATTTTTGTATCTATTATATTAGGAATATATATTTAAAATAAAAATATAATTTATATCAAAAGATTTTCAAAATTTATATTTGATTTATCTAATTTAAAATAGATTTTTATTATATTTTATATTTTATTCATAATATATAAATAACAAATATTAAATAATTAAACAAAACAAAAGAAATACTTGAATAAATTAATAATTAAATAATTGTCACTTTCCTCCACATAAAATTACTAAAAAATAATTTCTAAGCAAAATTACATTTGCTTTTTCCTTCTTTAATCTTTATATTACCCTCTGATCGTGTTGTTTTGTTCAGGTCACTTAAATACATTCACTGTCGTTCCTCAAGAAGTATCACATGAAGGAAATACTACACATATTATGTTCACGCGTGCATCGAAGGAACGATAATGAATATAAACGATATCCACGAGATCAAGATCGTTGTGTGTGTTGCAACTAAATGCAAGTGGATGCATCCCATGGAACCTTTCCCCATAGAATGAATTTACAGGTATATCTAAAATAGCTTTATCCAAAAATCTCTCTCTATGACTAAAACTTTTAGTAGATATTTTTAGAACAATTAAGTCTTTATTATATAATGTGTACTTTTTTGCATTACAATAATGCTTTATATTTTAGTCAAGAGTGGCTATAACAAATATTTAGAATTAATGTATAAATATATATATATAATAATCCTATTTTTTATTTAAAAAATGAATATAAACAAATGTGGAGCAATGCATGAAAATTTTTATAACTTATAAAAATAAAGTTGTAAAAATGTTTTGAAAAATAAAATTAAATTTTACTTTTTTATGATTGAAAAATTATAATCTTAGAGGCTAGGTAGAACAGGAATATCTTTTAATAAAATATAAAAAATAAATTTAAAAAAAGTAAAAGTCATCTTCATATTTTATCTTCATATTTCTTACAATTATTATTTATTTTTTTATTTTTTTTTTTTTTTTATTTTTTTTTACAGAAAAATTCGAGACATGATAATGGTTTATATGTTCAACCTACACCAGTACAGCTACAAGAAAAAGTATTAGCCGAAACATCAATAAAAAAAGAAAATAAAGACAATACTGCAAGTGGTGGCGAATCTTTAGAAACTGTTCTAGAAACAGAAACAACTGAAAATGTAGAGGAAACCTTTAATGATCAAGAAAGTATACCTTATTGTGTGAAGACTAAACCTTATTATTCTATTAATGCGAAATTAAATACAAGAGAAAAAGTTAGTATTCCTTCCATTAATGCTTCTACCAATAAATATGTTGAGAAAACATATTCGGAAAGTGGAATAGATGAGAGTACACCTGCTTTAGAAGATCAAATTACTCCAATAGAAGATACAAAACCTCCTCCTGTTTGGGATGCGAATTTTAAATTTCTTACCAGCTCTGTGAGCGGTAAAAGTTCTCAGAATTATAATAAATCTAGCGTTACTTGTCTTATTTGCGGAAAGCAATTAAGTAATCAATATAACTTGCGAGTACATATGGAAACTCATAGTAATAGTTCATATAGCTGCACAGCTTGTTCACATGTATCAAGATCACGAGATGCCCTTAGAAAGCACGTTTCTTATAGACATCCAGTGGCCTCGCCACAAAAACGTTCACGTTATAGTACACCGAAATCATAAAAATTGATATCTTTATCCTTGATTTATATCTTTGTTTTAGGATTAGGATTTATTTAAAACATAAATCTTTTGTGTTATTTAATATCCTAAATATTTTACGTATTATTGATCTAAGTAAATGCGTATTGATTAAAAAACAAAACAAAACAAAAAAAAAACAAAAAAAATTATGAACTAAAAATGAAAAAAATTAATCATAATTAAATATCAGAAATTTCTTGATTGTTTTCGTTATTTATTGTTAGAGTATATATATTTCTTTTAAATTATAGATTTTTGATTTATAAAAAGAAAGTAGAATCGATATGAAAATATTAATTTTTTATTGTAAAATTATTAAAATGTTTTCTTGTTCAAATGGTACACTCCATATCATTATTTATTTAATTAAAAAAGTCCATATAGATAGATAATACAAATTAAAACAAAAATATATGAAGATTATTTCCCAATTTATATGATCCTTTCTAATTTTTAATGTAATATTTAATCTTTACATATAAAATCTTTAAATATAAAAATTAAATATTTTATCATATAAAAATAAATTAGTGGAAGATTTAAGATGAAAACTTATGTACCTCAACTTTTTAAGAAATATTCAGTACTAGACTGATTAAGAATAAGGCAAATTATAGTAACCTTGATTATGTTGTTTTAAGTGTACAAATAATTTAAAAAAAGCGTGATCACGTTCCTTAAAGCCCTTAGTGTTCGAATTGTTATTGTTTTCTTGTTATCGTTAAGATGTTTTAATAAAGACAAAGTAGACAATTAGACATGTCCCGTTTTGATGTTTTTTTTTTTTTCATAATTAATTCTTTTTACAATCACCTAGTAAAAATTGAATAATCAAAAAGACAACATATTTTCATTATATTGTAAATATCTAAAAAATAATTGTATGTAAAAAATGTTATTTATAATTGACACAGCGCAAAAATGTAAAAAGACATTGTAGCAATTTCGATTGTATATACTATGTACTTGTTTTGACTATTTCGATATATCAAATATAAAATCAAAATACAGATTGATCAATTAATTCCGAAAATCATATTAAAAAATATAATATAATATACAATATTCATTCACTACAAAATAAATAAAATGCATTCAAAAATGAAGCTCTTTTAAAAAGAAGAAACATATCTTCCAAACTATTAATTAAATCTGTTCTATACGCCATATTTTAGTATTACAATCCTGACCAACTGAGATCAATGTTTCCTCATCTAACCAAACTAAACGTGTTATTTGGCTTTGGGGATGAGCATCTAAAACAAAATTATTTTTGATAATTGTATTTAAAATAAAATATGATAATTATAAAAATAAAATAACACAAAAAGAAATGGTACTTTATATATACTTACTTTTAATAATAGTATGTTTTGCTGGATTTGTTACGCTCCAAATGATAATTGTTGTATCAAGACTACCACTTGCAACCATTATGGAATTAGGAGACCATGCTACAGAATTCACTCTTGCATTATGGAAACCCCATTCTCTATTATGTGCAAGCTGTAAAATTATATATTCTTTAATAAATTTTTTAATCAAATTTCAATTAAAAAATTATTTTTAAGCAAAAATACTCACCCTCTAAAAATCCAATAAGCATTTAGAAGAAGCAATTGTTAAAAAAAATGGATATATATATAATATAGCAATTACGATATTTTGTTAGATATTAATCTTAATATATGCATTAAAAATATAAAATATGTCAATAAATTTAATATAAATTTTAGTGAAAATAATGAATTTTACTAAGTATTAAAAACAAAATTAAAAGCAATTAATATTTAATATTATACATATATGATGCACATAATTATTTCGAAAAATATAAATTATATAAAAAAATGTTATCGGTTTCAATAAGTTTTTCATTTTTTCATTTTAATACAATTAATCAAAATAGATAATCATTTTAAATCATTTATATCTATTAAATCATTTATAATAAAGAATTATTTAATTTTATTTTTAGTTTAAAAATTTTAATTTTATTTAACATTTAATAATATTTACCATAAAATATAAGAAAATGAACAAAAATTATATATCAGTTTGTATGTTTTTTATCTTTCATAAATTTTACAAAATTTTAATTAATAAATTTATTAAATATATATATGATTTTATTTAAACAAAACAAAGATTATTTTCATATATCTTCTATATAGTGTATTAATATATTATACACTATTATTAATATATTATACATTTGAAAATATTTTTAGAAGGTTGATTTTAAAAATTGAATTTAAAAATTAAAATAAATATAAAATTTAGTATACAAAAGTTGAAACTTATTTAATAAATTGATATTTATATTAAATAAAACAAGACAAAAAGAAAATAAGATAGCACTGTTTCACACTGCCATTTCCATCTCATTTAATGTAATGCAAACTTAAATTGTTTATAATTTAATAAATAAGTCACCATTTTTATATTTGTTTTGATTTTTAGAATAGATTTTCAAGATTTTTTCAATTATTCGAATATATTAATATTCTCTATATCTAAATAATATAAAAATAAATTAAGAATTATCATTATCCACTTTTACAAAAACATTTTTTTATACAATAAATAGTTTATATTTGAAATAGTCATATTATTTTTGAATCACATTGTGATTCGCTCTATATATAAGATTATATCATATAAGAAAATTATAGAAAAGATAAATTAATTGTTTTTTAATTTAATTTTCATCAATACTTTTTTTTTTTTACCTTGTATTCTGGACAAGTATAAAGAACCACTTTTCGATTTGTATCACAAGCTACCAAATATTTGCTATCAGGACTATAAGCAACATCTGTAACTGGACCTAAATGTTGTAATTCCATTTTTGAAGTTAGATTTGTACCTGATAGTGCATATATACGAAGCTAAAAATTATGTAAAAAATTCATTATATTTTCGTAAAATATACTTACATAAATTTTTATAAATTAATATAAGTAATTATACCATATTATCTGATGTGGCTCCTATAGCTATATCACCATTTTCTTGATTAATTGATATACAAGATGGTTCATAATCAATAGATGTATTTGATATCTTTCGTCCATCTTGTGTAACAGTTATCTGAAAAACATAATTATTAATTATGTTTAATTAATGTTAATTTTATTAAATTAGTTATTTAAAATAAAATAACTTTACCTGTCGAATGGTTGCAATTACAACTATATCTTTATAAATATCTAAACCACGTGGCTGAGAATCCAATTTAACTATAACTGTATCTGTATACATATTTGTATCAATATCAACTAATCTTAATGTGTCATCGATACCAGCAGTATAAAGCAAATTCTTTGTAGTTTTCATTCCGTTAATTTGATTTCCATGTCCATGACCTTGAATACGATTATTTTCTCCCGTTTTTGCATTCCAATTAGTAATATATCCATCATGAGATCCAGTATAAATTGTACTTCTATTAGGACTCAAAGTTAATACTGTTATTGGTTTATTATGACCCTAAAAAAGTGCAGAATTAAAAATTTATATTATAAAAACATTTTTATTATGCATTCAAATTATTTATACCTTTATTATTCTAAGTGGTTTTGTAGGATTATCAACATCCAAATAATTAATAAAACCACTTAGAGATACAGATAGCAAATATTTTTCTTGCCATAAACAACTGACCTAAAAAAAATTAATTTTCTATCTCATTTTATTTTTATTTTTTTCAGAATCATTATTAATTGTATTATATAATTGAAAGCTTATATACTTGTTGATCATCAACTGTTGTTCCCATGTTAAATTCACTAATCAAAGAACGAGTTTCTACATCCCAAAGTTTACATGTTTTATCACCAGAAGCAGTCAATAATTGACTACCATCTGGCTTCCAAGCCACCTGTATGAAGAATTTTTATCAAAAAATAAGTGTATTCTTTATTAGTATATTTATTAGTATATTTAAAAGTATTTATTTTTAAAAGATTTAATTTTTACTTACCCCATATACTCCTCCTTGATGAGCTGGTGATCCTATTTCTCCAATTAGATCGGAGTTTATACCATCATAAATAAATACTTTGCCATCAAATCCTGCAGATGCAAATAAATTACCACTAGGAGAATAACGCACTGCTTGAACAAATCGAGTATGCTCCTGTTTGGTCATTCTGTATATATATAATTATTTATTTTATTAAAAATTTATCATTTAAATAAAAGTTTTAATTTTTTATATCTTGAATTTTATTAATTTTATAGATAAAGAATGCTACTTATATTCACAACTTTTTGAATATTTAATAATAATATTTAATAATAATAACATTCAAAAATATTTCAATGAAATTTTTTAAAATTATCTTTATAATTTGTACAAAAATTACTATAAATAGAATAGAAAAATTTAAAAAATCAGTTTGTTATTTAATAATTTGAAAAAAATAATAAATAAAATATTCAAATATAAATAATAATAATAATAAAATAAATAATAATAAATAAGATTCAAATATTTTTTTACAAAATTACTTATTTCTAAAATTTGTACACAAAAATAAAAATTTTTATAGTAAATTGATTTATTGATATTTTCATATACATACTTAAATTTAAAAGGCGGTCCCTCAAAAACAGCAATAGTATTATCTTCACTTCCAGTGATTAATCTAAATGGTCTAGTAGGTCTGAAGTCACATGAATTAATAGGTTTACTTTGACCAGAAATTTCACCTACAGATGTACCAGTTTCTGCCATGAACACATGACCAAATCTAAAATTAAAGATTAAATAAAATTATTACAGATATATATTATAGAAATATATTTATTATTAAAATTATACTAGTGAATGCAGAAGAGTCTCAGTTCTTTTGAATAAAAAACATTCTTTTTTAAGTAAAATATTTAATTATTTATTTTTTTCTAATAATCCTATACATTTCCTATATTATCTTCAAAATCTATCTTTAAAATTGATATTATAACATGTTTTGTTGATGTTGGAGAATATTTATTTTTCTAAAAAATAGACTAGAAGAAACTAACAATTGTCACTTTTTGTATTCAATAATACAATTCAAAAATTCACATAATTCAATTCACATAAAAAATTACCTTTCTCTTCCTTCTCCAACAACTACCATACGTTGATTATCAAATGACCATGCTATATCTTTAATAGGTCCACCAATTGGATGAAATTCATTTTTTAAAATATGTTCTTTATTAACAGTATCCCAAATACGTATTTTACCTGATTGATCTATAATAAAAAAATGTTTATATTTTTAAGTGTTTATTAGTTGAGTTATTATTGAATTACTATTATGTTTTTATCTATTAATTTCTAATAAATTTTTATTTATAATTATACATACCACCTGATGCTATATAAAATCCACTTGGAGAATATTTTGCAACATTAACTGGACAAGAATGTTCTGTATAAATATCTGCAATAGCTGGATTCTAAAAATGAAAAATTATTAAAATATTTAAAGATATTTTTAAATGCAAAATTTATATATATATGTATATGTATATAATATTGTATAAAAAATATATACATATTATTTATTTATTTATTATACTTACATCAATATTTCTAATGATTACACTATTACCATTAGTATATAAAAAATTTTTTCCTTTAGGATCACATCCTAATACAAGAGGTTGTCCTCTTTGTGTTTTAGGTAATGTAGCAAATATGTACTCTGCAAATATAAGATTAAAATAATGTTTTCTTATAATATATATATATTATAAGAAAACAATATATATAAAATTTAATACATATAAAATAAAAATTTTATTAAATATAAACTATTAATGTTACTTCATAAAATTCATAAAATTTGAAGAAAATTGTATAATACATTTTCTAATTGGAACTAAAATATATTTCCTTGATTCATTGGCATAAGTCCAATAATTTAAATTATTTTAAGCATCAAAACTCTGTATTTTGGTTTAAAATTATGCTTGCTTTTGATATTTCTTAGATAATTTATTTTTGATTAAATTTTAGTTAATAAAATTAAGCATATTTATATTGAAAAAAATATATTATAATTAGATATAATAGATAGAATAAGAGATAGAAAAGATATAATAATGCTTATAATTAAATTTTTAAAACATATAACATAATAGAAAAATATCTTAATTCTCTTACTAAAAAGTGAAGATTTATTCTGCTTCTTCTATTTTTATAAATTTAATTATATATATCAAATATTTAATTTAATAATACGCTGTTAAAATATTTTTTATGATGATTATCATTCATTTTTTTCATTTCATATTATTATTATAAATTGAATTCAATGTGACAAGATATTAACTGTTATTGTAAATATTAATTTTAATAATAAAGATATATATCTACTTAAAATATATATATATTCAAAAATAAAAAATAATTAATTTATTAAAAAATAATTAATTCGATAAATTCGATAAAAATAGCAAATGAATGATATATAATGAATTCTGTATATATAATCATATATAAAAAAAATTCATAATTAAAAATTCATAATTATTTTAATTATAATCTATTCTATCATGACATATACACATCTATCATGACATGTACATATGTGGATGCATTTGAAGTGTTATGATTTGGCTTGAGATAAGACCGGAAAATTGAATAAGTCGATATTCACATAAAATAGATAATAATAAATTGTTTGAAAAACACAAAAAATAGTTAAAATGTTAATGTATCACTTACTTGTTTCATAAGACATTTTTCTTTTGTATGTTTTTTTAAATAATACTTGAAAAAAATTCAACAATCAGAATCAGTTCAATGCCTTCTTCGTATCTGCTGTATCCCCCCCCCAAACTTTTCATCGAAATACTTGTTCCGCCCTTGCCTTATTTAGTCGAAGCATTGATTATACTCAAACAAGATTGGCAAATAACTGTGAAATAAATGATATTAAAGTGCTGTTTTCATTTTGATTAAATATTTTCTCAATAATAAATAAAAATAAAAATCTATAATAATAAATAAATTATAAAAATAATTAACATTTTTCAATTAATTCATAGAACTTATTTAAAAAAAAAGAAAAAAGATTACAAATTTCTTAAAATAATTAAATAAAAATAATTTGTTTCAAATCAAATATCAATGCTTTAATATTAAATCAAATTTTATAAAAATTTATAAACAATTTTATTGTATTTTTATATTACATTAGTATATTTTGAACAAAATATCAAAATATTTTAATGAAAGTTTTAATACATTTTAAAATATATAAAAAGTGTAAATATTATATACCAAATCTTTATAATATATAAAATATAACAACTCAAATTATACAAATATTTACAAATCAATTTGTTTTCGTCGTTCAAATTTGTCTATACAATTACAATAAATATATTTTGTCAAATAAAATATTCAACATAAATTTCAATATATGTGTGAAAATATATTTTTAATATTATACTGTATGAATTTTATATGTATATTCACTCAGCATGAAAAATAATAAATTTTTTAGCGAGGTAAGTTCCCATATACCACAAAGACATATATTTTAAAAACAAATAAAAACATTGAAAATATAATTGAGATTTTAAAAAATCTCATATAATAGAAAAAAATTGAATTTTTTTATTTATTTTTTAATTTTCATGTTTATTGCTAAATTTCATGCATATTTGAATTTTACTTAAAAATGAGTGAAATTATAAATGGAATTAATGTAAAATTAAATGATATTTTGCAGAATGATAAAATAAATAATAAATTAATGGAAAACATATAGTAATAATTGTAATAAAATAATGGAAAATATTCATGATCGACATTTTTTATAAAAATACATGCAGCAATCTATAAAAATATAGATAATGTTTTGTATAATGTACTTATTAAATAAAATCTAAAAGCTGCAACAAAAATAAACAATTTTAGTGTCGACCAATCGTCAATTAACTTTCTAAGTATTATATTCTATATTAAATGTTTTTGGAGACTATGTGATTAATATTCATATAAAATATTAATACCATTATTAAAAGCAGTCTTTTTAAATTTGTTATCGGTAATTTTTATAAAAATCTTATCTAATAATGTTAATATTTAAAATTATCAAAAAATATTATTCATTCTTTTACTTTTAAACTTAATCATTTTTAAAATGATTAAATATTTTAAATATTACATCAAGAATTAATTTCTATTTAACATTTAAACAACCATTAACACCATTTTTTATAAAAAATTTTTCATAAAAATGAAATATTTTGCAATATAAACTATAAAAAATAACAATAATTTTGTTGAATATAAATTAATATTTTAAGTATGACTTCATTATATCTGAAAAAAATATTATCTTTTATACCAGTAAATCTTCAAATTTTCTAAGTACATTTAATAACTAAATATTTAGTTTTTATCTTTTATATATTTTAACTATTTACACATCTCTAATAGTTCTAACTTTTTTAAAGGAAAGTTTTCACTAAACATTCCATTTTCATTATTTCTAAGAACTCAAATATTCGATGAATTTTACAAATATTCACAACGAAGATTTTTAATACTATCTAATGAATTTAAATTTTAGATACTATTCAATAATACCGTATCTTACGCTTTACAATTATTTCTTGAGGTAATCGTCTCTTAAATAGTGAATGATTATTTCGAAGATGAACAATCTTCTCTTGAGGCAACCCATGATTATTAGGTTCTATAAGTGTGCTTTCTTTTAATTGTTTTTCGAAGAAAATATCTTTATTAGTTTCCATTTTTTCAAATGAGGGTATTTGAGAATGTCTGAATTCTTCCATATCTTCGTCTCGAGGCAGAGGACGCATCAAATCTTCTGCAACTGGTCGACCATCCGGGTATACTCGAATTACCATTGGTCCGACCAGGAAGGGACCAGCGTGTTTAGAAGATAATTGAACACGATCACGCGTTGTCATTGTTTCTTCTCCAATACCATTTATATCGCTATCACTGATAACTGAAAAATAAGAATAATAAAAATATAATTTCATTTAACACTATAAATTAATTTAATTATAATTTTCAAAAAAAAAAAAAAATAAAATAAATAATTTTGTTAAAAAATTGAAATAAATAAAAATAAAAAAAATTAAAACAAAAACATTGTTTAAAATAATGCTTATTATTTATGATGCAATTTATACAATCTTTTTCAAGACAATTTAAAAAATCGATTATAAATTTGCCACAAATATTCTTTTAAATTTTTTTTCAATATTCTTCATATATAATACGAAATAATATCCGAATAAAGATCCATAATAATCTTTTTTTAATCCTTGTAAGTACTCATTTATTGATACTTAATCTATACATTGTATAAATTATATATATTCACTAAACATTCATATACTATTATTTATATATATTCATAACATTTATATTTTATTATTTATTATATATATTCATATTATTTATATACATTCATAAACATATATACATTTTACATTATACATTATATACATTCACATATATATATACTATATATATATTTTTTTTTTCTGATGATTTTTAAAATCATAAATTATTCTCTAAAAATTAGATTTAAAAAAAATTCATTCATTATTTGTTTCAAAACTATAATATTTATATATTTATAATCATTTTTTAAGATAACTTTAAATTTTAACGTCATTATTAATTTTATTAAAAAAAACGAATCTATTAATAATTTAAATGAATTTAATATTAAATAGCCATTTAATTTTTTCTAATTAACATTTGTATGATTTGATTATGATTTAACTTAAATATATGTGATTTGAAAGTTATTTTTCTTTTTACTTATATGACCTTTGCATTATAATTCAATATTTTCATATTAGCTTAATATAGTACTTTTTTCTTTTTATTTGCTGAATAATTTTTTCAATAAAATCTTTTCGAAAATAATACGTAAATGCAAAAGAGATTATATTTATTTATTTGTTTTTCTTTTTATATAAATATAATATCTCTATCTCAAATCTTTTAAAAAATAACATTTTTATGACATCCAAAAAAACCATTCTAAACCATTGATTCATGTATTCAAATGATTGGGTGAAAGTGCAGTTAAATAAGTTGGTCCAATTGAAAAGAAGCATCTAGCTATCAAATGTGATCTCATTCGAATGAAGAAAAAAAAAACTTTCTAATGGGACATGTACAATTGAAACTTTCTCATAGTATTTATGTTTTCATTCATTTAGACTACGAAAATAAAACATGTAAAACAATTATTGATTTCTTTATGTTTATAACAATGAACAATTTTCGTAATTTGACATTTCGTTATTATGATTTTTACGACATTTTTTTTTTTAATTAATAGAGAAAAACGTGATAATGCTGATAAATTGAAAATCCCTAATAAAATTAATATTGGATAATATGTATGATTTTATAATAGAATATTTTTTTTATAATAACTTAAATATGTTCATAAAATCAAAAAATCTTTTCTTAATAATATTTATATATTTTCTTAAAAATTTATATATCAATTTTTTTATTTCTTTATTCGTAATGGTGTTATTATATTTTTAAATTAGTTTGATAGTAATTTACTTATTGTAATAAAAAATTTAATAAATTTTTTAATTGTTTATAAATATGAAAAAATTTTTAAAACTAATTTACTGCTACTGTAATGTAAAATCCTATATTATCCTATAATATGGATAATATGGAATCCGATTTTGAATTCATATTAGCTTAATAAATATGTTAAATAAATATGTTCTTTATTCCTTAAATATATAAATATATATTAATTTATTTATTATATTTAATTATATATTTAATTATATCTATATCTTAAAATGTATTATTATTATAGTTATTGTTATTATTATTATTATTATTGTCATTATCACTATCATCATCATCATCATATATAAAAATAATTATTATATTTATAATTTTTGTAAATAATAGAATAGAATAGAATAATAGAATAGAATATTAGAATTGTAAGAATAATAATAACATTAAATTTATTAAATATTATAATATATCCACGTAAAAGTTTAAAAAAATCAAGGTTTTATATTATCCGCAGAAAAATTTTTGATTGCAAAAATATATCTTTTTAAATAAAGATAAAATTTCCTAATTATAATATTTTTCTTTTTTTTGAATTTTTTATGTAAAAAAAGAATATATATAATATATATAATAGTAATATATAAGGATTGAATTATAATTAAATATAAGTCATTTAATGTATTGATTTCATTATTTAATGCATAATTTCATTTTCAAAAAAAAAAAAAATAAACTGAAGTTATATTATTTTTTTTCAATTTTTTCTATTATTGAATTTTTTTTAAAATATAATTATAAACATATAATTATAAACTATAATTATAAATTATAATATATATATAATTATAAAGAAATATTTATTTAAATATAATCTTTCATTTTTTTTTGACAATTAGAACTTTGATTTGTATTAATGTTTCAGAAAAACAAAACTAGGAATTAAAATAATCTCAGAATGCAAAATTAAATAGAAATCAAGAAAAAGATTCTGAAATTGAATAAAACTAAAACTAATAATTTTAATTTTTTCAAATTTTTTCTTTTGTTAAAATTTATTATTTTAATTCAAAATATATACCTAATGAATCTGTTCCGACGGAGAAGTAAAATTCATCTGGCTTGTGAGCGACTCTTGTATTATATGCGTTTTTTATCATGGCACGCCAAACTATAAACAAGAAATTATAAATTAACGAAAATATCATTAATTTTTATTATTATGTTTCATTCATAATGAAATTGCAGATCTTACTAAGTCCTTTCGCGTCACGTTGATACGGATCCAATTTATCAAGAACATTATTTTCCATGTTACCTAAGTTCCTTATCCCGGTAAGCAATAAATTTTTATTACAATCTGGCATTGAAGAATCCATACAGTACTTGGCCACCTGTAGGCTGAATATTCTTAACAAGTAACTCATCTGAAAGTAAATATCCTATACATTATCTCTAAATAAATATTATTTTCATTGAATATTAAATAAAATAAATATATATTACAAAAGAAATTAATTATTAAATAATGATATAGAAAATATTTCATTTAATCTCAATTAAATATTAGTTTCTAATAAAATCATTAAATCATTAAATAATAAAATCGTTGAATCTTATTTTCGAGATTAATTTTTAATTAAAAAATTATTCATATTTATTCAAATTTTTAAAAACTATATCATTTCTTAAATTATAATACTATTATTATTATTTAGAATCAATGAAATTGTTAGAATCAATACAGAGAATGAATATATTTTTGTCTGTATGAACTGTTAATCATCGCGAAAGCTGTTTTCCATTTGGTAATGACAAATGCATTCTATGCGCGTCCGGTGAAACTCGACAATGTGTAACACGCAGGATATTGGATACAGTTATAACAAACAAATATATATGCGTGCCATAGCCTGTATCATACATCACGTATTGGATTTTGATTGCGATACATGTCTTTTTTTTTTTTCGTCACGAGAAATGTTATTTATCATGCGAAACATGTTTTTGTTTGTGATACATCTATGTAAAATACAATAATTGATATACATATATTTTGGTTTCATTTATGGTTGTACGATGACATTCCGATTCAATCTAGAATTTAATTTTAATGACATTTCTGTAAATATATCTTTTACAATCCATTAAAATTTATTGTAATCATAATAGATAAATATTTTCGATTGAAAAGAAAATATTGAAAAATTTATTTGTATAATGATAAAATTTAAAAAAATTTTTTTTTTATAAAAACAATCTTGTAACAAACTAATCCATATATACCTATAAATTATTTCATCTTTGAAATTTTTATTTTTTTCATTCCTGATAAAAATTTTATTTTAAAATTATAAAGCTTTTATTAACTTTTTTGCTAATAATTATTTTTTTCTCTACCTTATTTGAAAAAGATCGAATTTGCAATTTATTATATATAGATAAAAGTTATATACAAAATAAAAAAATATTTATTATTTCTAAGACTATATTACTTAATATATAAATTTAAATTTTAATTTCAAGTTATATATATAATATATATATAAGTAAAAGAATAAATTTTTATATATATATATTATATATGATAGATAAAAATATATATAAATAATATATACATATATATAAATAATATATACATACTCGCACATATGCACACACGATTCCGATCTAATCTGAAGTATTTAAATTTACTGTGTAATTAACAGAGAAGTATTTTATAAAAAATCTTATCTTTTAAAAAATTTCTTAACTAAAAAAAATTGATATGAATAGAAAACCATTCGATAAATAATTAGTATAAATAGAAAATGAATATAATAATTTCTTTATATAAATAATTTCAAATAGATATGCAAAATTTAGGAATGTTATATATTTTGAATTTAAATTCAATAATTTGGAAAATATGTTCTCGATTTCGATGATTTTTAAATATGATGTAGAAATCATTTTAAACAACTATTTCTTTTATATGAGTATGTATACTAGTTTTTAAATATTTGCAATGAATTTTCAGTACTATTATATTCTGTCTTTTGATTTTTAATCTTTTTCTTTTATCAAGTTTATGATTAGAATAGAATTATAGAATAATTATAAAATTAAAAGCAAACTGATAATTTTCAAATTTTTTAATATAATAACTATTGTTAATATTAAATAAAATTTTTAAAATAATTAATTTAATAATATTATTTATTAAATAATTATTTAATATATATAATTATTTATCATAATATTTTTTCGGAATATGAATATTTAATTTAAATATATCTATTTATGTACATTTTTAAAATGTATTGTTTTTATATTTGTATAATTTTAATAAATTATTTATACACATTTAGTTATGTTTATATTGCAATAATATATATAGAATAAAAATATATTACATTTCTCTTTCTTTTTTTTATTCTAATATATTCTTATATTTATTTCTTTAATTTTTTTAATGTTCTTATAAATTATTATTTTATTTAAAAAATATATTTATCTTACTAAAGTAACAATTTCATTTAAAATAATAATTAATGATTATTTTTTTTAATAAATATAATATAATATTTATAATTAATAAATATAATATTTTTTATTTAAAATAATACATAAAAAATTTTTATTTTTATTTTATTTTTTCATGTATTATTTTTAAAACATGTTAATTTTAAGATTATTTAAAATAAATAAATGACTATTCAGTCATATATAATTATTTTTTTATTTTCTAAATATTTAATAATTTTATTGTATCATAAAATTAATAGAAAATTTATATTTATATTTATATTTATATTTATTGAAAAAAATTTTTCAAAATTTTTTATTGCTAGAATTAAGCAAAAAATTTAAATCACAAATAACAATAACAAAACCATTCACAAATTATTTCTCAAAATTGTTTCTATAAAAAAAAGTCAATTATCAAAGAATACTTATATAATTATATTCAAATAAATTATATAAATGTATAAAAAAAATTTTCAATATGCTTAATTTTCATATAGTCGATTGTATTTAATCTGTTTTTACTGATATTGTATATAAATTATTCTAATATGAATTGTTTTAAAGCAAAATATTTAATTATATATATTTTTTTAAAAAAAGACAAATGATTGTATTGATTATTTTAAATAAAAATAAATAATAAGTCGATATAATATAAAATTTAAATATAATATCTAAAAATTTAACAAAAAGAAATTTCAGAAAAAAATGTACGCACTATAAATTTAATTATGATAAAACAATACTTACTTTCTCACCCCTCGAGAGGAATTCCCACATAGGAATTGCAGAAGCAGTGGCACTCAAGGCATGGCGTCCCAATATGAGGACAACGACGAATAGCATAGCAGTTCTCAAATTCTTCATGTTTGTCTCGTTTCACTTTATTTCAATATTTTCAAAGTATGAATTCACTTTCAACACGTATTATTAATCTAGCAAATTTAATTTATTATACTAATATTACTGATGAGAAATTCATAGAAAAAAAAAAACCTTTGCAAAAACACTTTTTATAATTTGAATATAATTTTAAGGATGAAATAAATTTTAAAATTAAAAATATTTATTAATGAATCAATTATTAACGGGAATAATACAGGATAAAATACACATGGATTTAAATAAACACACAAGACAAAATAATCGAATTACATTGAATGATCTTTACAAACTGACTACTGACTTTTCTTCAATCTGTGTTATATGTTCTGTATGCCAGTAACGTCTACAAAGCAACAAGTTCCCCATTCCTACTTTTAGGAACACAATTCATTGTTTATTCTTTAGTGCTTATAGGATATTATCCAATTAATAAAAATTTTCATTTAATAAAAAAATTACTATTTCTTATATTTTATTAATCATATAATAAAATTTTCAGAATTTTTATTAAAATTTTAAATATAATAAAAATTTTAATATAGTAAAATGAAAAAGAAACAACTATATTAATTTCTTCATGTCTTTAATTTCATGTCTTTGATGTATTTGAAATATTTTATATATTTAATAAGTTACATTGCATAAGAGACATAATATATAATAGATATATATAATAGAATAAAAGTTTGTATAATTATAATAAAAAAATTTTTGATCAAAGAAATTAAATGAAAACAATTTGCTTATCCGATTTTTTGGTTATGCTAGAATTTTCATTTCATTTTAGATTTCAAAATTTTTTTTAAAAAATATACGATTATTATACTATAAAAAATTAAAATAATAAAAACATTAAAAATATAAATATTACTAAAAAGTAATATAAAAATAAATTAAAAAAATTTTAAAATTGTAAGAATATATTTTTATATATTTGCATAATATATTTTTTAAAATATTTACTTTAAAAAATTTGTTTCATTATGATTATCATATAATTTATTTTTCTATAAAAAAAATATATAATTACTGGAAAATAAAAATATATAACTATTCTATATGAGATCTATATGACGTAGATCAATAATCGAATTGTAAATTAATTTTTTTGGAAAAATTTCAACAAAAAAATTTCAACATAAAAGAAAATGAAATGTGTAATTCAAATAAAGTGATTCTTCATTTATGCCATAAAAAAGATATCGATGATTTTTTATAATCTAATTCCGAAATCTAATAATATTATTTGAAAGAGCAAATTCATTTTCTATTTACGATTGATAATGTATAAAATATAAAATAAATATTAAGATAAACAATCTACTATATTTTTTTTATCAATATTAATAAATTTTGTTAAAAAATCTTCATAAGAAAAAATATATGGAATATATATAATTTAAATTATAATTTTTCAAAATAATCTCTATAAGATTTTTTAAAATGATGAATAATTTGAACAGAACTGATAACCTCAAAATTAAAAGCATGTCAAATATTGATGATAACATTTTTTTGTTAACTGAAGAAATACTGCTTTTCATATAAGTTTTTTTTCATATAAATTTATAGTAGTATAAATATACAATTTAAAGTAAGGAACCTTGCATTATTTGTGCAATTATAAATGTTGGTAATGCGAATGTGCGTCTGTACTGCAAGCAGCGTCGTCAGAGTAATCTTGATTATCTCGTAAGCTTGTTGCACATTTAACAGTCAGCAGTCAACATGCAGTCATCCAACTATTATGTCATTCGGATTCTACAAGAATAAATCTACGTCAGAGGTTCTCAAATCATTCAGTACCATGAATTTTAAATTTTAAATTAGAACTTTCTTTTACTCACTTTTATACATATTAAAGAATGTAATTTTTTATTAAATATAACGTAAAACATAATTTGTTAGAATAAAAATGGAATATAACATTTACATATATAAATATGTAATGTATATATTACATATATAAATATATAAAAAATTTTTATACTTTTGTATTATATAAATTGTATATATTATACAAATTTTTTTTATAATATTCTGTAATAATAATGTATGTATATGTAATGTATATATATTATGAAACTATATGCAGTATATATTTGGGCAATTTATTTTCTTTAAATAAAATTATTTTATTTATTTTTATAAATGATTTTATAAAAAATAAATAAATTGATGTATAAAAGTATCATTTCATGCTAATCGTATCAAAATGTATGTAATTCATTTATCATGACAAGAACAAGTAAGAACAAATATAAAAACAAATCTTAATCTCAATAATACACAACAAAAAGTTGTGTATTAAAAAAGATTATAAAAATCATTTCTACTTTTCATTGCAATGATTGGATCATCATTCGAGATTGCGAAATATAAAATTCGTTTTGATTGATATAATAGTTACCAGATATTTAGCATTTTTCTAACGATTTGTAGTGATATCAGTTTCAAATGTTAATATAGAATAAAATAATTTGTAAATAATATCAAAGTCAAAAAGTAAAAAATTATATTTAATTTTTAAATATAAACTATCATAATATTATTATAATACTAAAATAATCTATAAAATTATATTATAATAACTGTAAAATTATTAAATGATTTTTAAGAAATTTAACGAATTACTATAATATTCCATAGAATTATGATTGATCAAAATAAATCAATTAATATATTAGAAAAATTATAATCAAAATAAATTGATCAATATATCATATAATTTTGTGGTTTAAAATATGATTTTTTTTATATATTAAATAAAAAAAAGAATAAATATTAATATATCATGATAGGTTAATAATGTGGCGCCATGAAAATATTTGTATATTTTTATGAATGTATAAAAACTATATTAATTTATATGAAAAAAAATGCAATGATTTAATGGCACAGTATGGGGAAAATGATGTCACAAAGCATTAAATGAGTTATGATTTGTTGTCAGTAACGGTATGGTATGCGAAATAATTATGCGTGAATTTTTTGGTAATGTGAGAATGTGGCGCCACTAAGGAATGCAGAACTACTACTTCTGAAACAATATTAGGATTGATTAATGAATATCGCAATATAATTAAAAATATTTAAGAATTGATATTTTTTTATGTATATATATATATCTTTTTGATATAGTGAAAATTTAAAAGTTGTGAAAATTTAAAAGAGTAAATTGAATTTATCATTCATCAATGTACTAGTATATTAAAAATCTATCTGCAAATTCATCATTAGAATACAATTAATAAAGATTTTTTCTTTGATTTCTGAGTTGATTATTGTTGCAGATATTTATATTAAATTATTGTGAAATAAAATTATTTTATATGCAGAAATAATTTATCTATCTTTATTTTGTATAAGAAAAATTAAATTTCTCTAAATTTTATTGGATTATTAATTTTTTATTTATGATTAGTTTAATCTTTTTTGCATAAGTATATATTAAAAGATATATATAATATAAAATATCTTGTGCTTTAGTATGCAATAACTTTGAATCAAGTAATATCAATTTAATTGTTTCTAAATTAATTAGAAATTAGTTATTTTTTTCCATTTTATAAATAATTATTTTTCATTGGTTAATTAAAATAAAATATTAACTTTAATATTAAAATAATATTATTATAGTAAATTAATATACAAATATATTCTTTAGGATAATAATTTTGATTAAATATAAATATCTTTAGCAAAATGTGAACTGTATTAGGTATTAAATTATTAAATATTAAAAAATTAAATATGAATTGGAAATTTTATATAAAACAAATTTTTCCATTCCATTTATTTTTATCAAGAAGATTCAATCGATTTTTTTTATCGTCGTATTAATTATAGGACAAGATTAAATATCAAATTATCCTATCAAGTTTTACATATAAATGTAATAAATTTCACGTTAAACTTCGAATTCCAAAGATACGTAACAGTACGTCTGATCACGTGTACAAATCTGCCTACGCAAATCTTATCTGAATTTAGGAAATTCCATGTATTCGTTAAAATCTGAGATTTTAAGGACCAACAGTATTCTATTTGAATAAAAAATATTGAATAAAAACATTATATATCTTTTTATATTTTCATTTTAAAACATTAAATACAATATACAAAATGAAAAAAATTTATATAAATTTACAAATAATTGTAAACAATTTTTTTTATATAAATAAAATAAGTTCAATGATTTTTATTTTTATTATTTTTTATTTTTTAAGATTTTTACATATACATGTATTGTGCATGCTTGAGTATATTCGCGAAATTGTGCATAAATCAAATTAAAATTAAAATTAAAATTATTATTAGATTATTATGATTATTATTATTATTATTATATATAATATATATATTTTATGTTACTATAATATATTTTATTACCATAATCATATTACTATTTTCAGAAACTTATTCTCTAATTTTTATTAATATTGTGTTTAAAAATTGTAA
Organism: Apis laboriosa; assembly: GCF_014066325.1. Lineage (NCBI taxonomy): Eukaryota > Metazoa > Arthropoda > Insecta > Hymenoptera > Apidae > Apis > Apis laboriosa. The sequence continues at coordinate 2,365,421 of NW_025223500.1, forward strand.
ATTATATAAATATATTTAAAAATTATATGAAATATATTAATAAGAAATAATTATAATTCTACAAATATATGAAATAAAAAATATGAAAAGAGAATATAAAATACAAAGGCATATAATTGATTGATAGTAAATATCTATATGTAAATGATATAAATTGATAAATATCTTCATATAAAACATAATAAATAATTTAAATACAATTTAAAATTAATTTAATAGTTTTCAAAAATGAAAAACTTTTTAATTTTCAAAATATTCATTCACTGACGTTAATATAGAAATATTGACAACCCATAAAAAATTAAAATAACACCGTTTAGTTGGATAATGATTCGATTTTATAGATGTGTAAGAGATTCAAATATCTATTTTCCAATGTATGTGAAATTTCATGTCGCTTTTTTTTCATGATATACTAAAATATTAAAATTAATATTATATACTTTCTCAATTGTAATATTATATATATGATTCTTTCTATTTTTCGCATTATTTTTTGATTAATATTAATTATATTATATTATTAATATTAATAATATTATTATATTAATATTTATTATGATACATTTAAAGGAAATCAAATAAGTACGTATATCACTAATTTTCGAATATGAATCAAATAAATTATAAATGATCAACAAGTGTTAACGAATATCATGTCATGCATCTAAAGAAATTTATTAATATAATTATTTTACAATTCTATTAGCATTCCAATGCAATATCTTGTCTAATAATATAAAAAATAAAATAGAAATCTCTAATAAAATCGACAAAAATTATCAATGGAAATTTTTTGGAATGAAATAAAATTTAAATTATACATATATAGGAATATATTTTTAAATATAAAAATATATTTGACATTTTAAAATTACAATTTTAGCGAACTTTATATTTTTATATTCTTTTTATATTCTTAAAAGATTAACATACGTAGTTAATATTAATAAATGATTAAATATCAACAAATTAAAAATGTATATTATTCTTTTACATATATAAATGTACAGAAATTTTCTTACACAATTATATAGATCTTCATTTTTATAATTAAATTTTTATTTATAAATTCATATTTATCAAATAATATTTTAATGTTAACTTTTTTCTTAACGGCGTCCATAGGCATGATGTGATTGATGAGCTAAAATGAAAATATATTTAAAATAAAAAACAAAGATACATGAAAATAATTCTAATAAACTTACGTTTATAAAATTCAGAAAAGTTTACATTAGGTAAGAGAGAATGGATTTTATTTAAAATTGTAGCTTTTGATGCTAAGGTAGCATTTGTATTCCATATCTAAAAAGAAAAAATAAAAAGAAATGAAAGAAAGTTTTGTAATATAATTTATATAGTCTATATCAATTAATAATTTTTTTTAATTTATAATGTTTTATTACTTGAACAAGATCTTCTCTATCTCTAATAGATACAGTTATTCCACAAACTTCATCCCCTTCTGCAACACATTCTGCAAATTGTTCTCCAATAGCTGCAAGCACTATTTCTTTCCATATTTTTTCCTACATTAATATATATAATATAAAAAATATTATATATAATAAGAAATTTTATAATAAAAAAATTTTATATTTACAGTATCAGATTTATGGCATTTTAGTCTCCATGTTCCACCATTTTGATTGACAGGTTCTTCCCATAATGGATATCTTTCGTCTCTCATTAAATGATAACTATATCTGACCTGACATAGAAATAATTTATATATGTTCGTATATTTATGTTAATGATAAAAAAATATATTAAAAAATACTTACTTGTACAGCACTAACATTTGGTATATTATTGAAAACAGCCCAAAAACTTTGTACAGTGTTCACAGTATAAATCTTCGTTAAATTTTCTTTATATTCTTCAACAGTTGTGCCAGAAATAGCTCTGTCAATTTTACCAACTCTTTAGAACTTTCTATATACACTATGCAAAGAATGATTCAATTTTTTCAGGATTACATTTCAGCAAATTTGTTTTTATAAAACAACAAAAAGACAAAAAATATTATTTTAAAGTATACATTAAATAAAATAAAAATATAATATTTAAACAAGATTATATTTTATGAGTACACATATACATATTATATAATTAAAAATAATAATTTTCTTATTTAAGAATTTCAAAAAACATATCTCAATGTCTAAATTATTATTACAATATAATTAACTAGAAGCATAAAGAAAATTACATTTTTTTACATTATTAAGTATTTAAAATTACTCTAAAATAGTTTTTAAAAGAACAATATAAGATATAATTTATAGAATAATTAGAAAATAATAGTTTTCAATTATTAATTTTATCAAAAATTTTATATTGATTATTATATTGATATATGATATATTGATAATTCATATTGTTATAAATAAACAATATTGATATTATTTAATAACATTATTTTATTTTTTTGAAAATTTTTACAAAAATTTTTCATAATGTTAATAGTTTCATGATATTAAAAAAGAAATATTGCTTGCATATTTCGTGATATTTATCGAAAGAATGAAAGTAAAAAAAAATTAATTTATTATAGATTCAATTTTTAGAATTTTAAAAATATCAATCTTCTTACTTGTCTAACCAAAATGTCCAAGATGATTGTAAAGGTATTCCTGATGTTTCATGTTCTTCGATCGTTTTAACTGTTTCATTCGAAAATACCAGTGTTTCCGATAAATTAGTCGTATTGTCGTCTTTTGATTCACAATCCACCGCAGCCATGTTCAAAATAACAACATGTACGTATATATATATATATATATATATAATGTTATAACGTCAAAAATCATGTGATAATGATAATGTAAAGAAAAACAATAATAAAACAAATGATTTTTGATCTTGAAAAGATATATAAGATATATAAAATAATATAAAGATATAGATAATTTTTATATAATATATAAAGATATAGATAATTTATAATAATATAATATGAATTAATTACTATTGAAAATTTAAAAAATTAAAATATAAATAATAATAGTAATTAATTTAATTGAAAAAAATTACTTAAAAAACTATTCTAAAGTATAGTTTTAAAGTATAATATTTTAGTATTATATTAATTTATATAATAAAATGTAATTAACTTATAATTAGTGGAATTTATAATTAATATCTCATAAAAAAAATAAAAACTAGCGTAGAACAGTATTATATGTTGATCAAGTATTGGATAATTCTATAAATATCTACATATGAAATTGAAATTTATTTTATAATTTATTAAATATTAATAGAGTTTTATTTGAAAATTAATGTTAAATTTTACTATTAAATCTTTCTCTATTAGTTAAATTATAAATAAATTATATGAATAACAAAGTAATACATATATATGTAATACATATATATTACATATAGATTTATTTTTTTATTTTAATATATTTATTTTTATATAATTTTATTTATTTTAATATATTATAGATTAAATTTTTAAAGATATAATATAGTTTTAATTTTTATTGAAAAACAATTTTTACCTAAAAAACTAAAATAAAATGTTTAGTATTATATAATTCAAAAATTTAATAATTACATCCAGATATAAGTCATCTAAGATTGATAATGACATAAATAATATTGGTTATATTGATTTTCTTAATATTTTCTTCATTTTTTTTCTTTTTTTTATATTTTTTTATTTTCTCTTTGACTCTCATTTGTCTTCTTATTCTTAATTTTTCTTTTTGAAGTCTTATTTTTAAAATATTGAGAAATATTCAAGTGTTTTTTTTGATTGAATTATTAAAAGTTTTAATTTTATATATATTATTTCGCTTTGAATAAGATGATTGTATTTTTAATATATATTTTTGATATATATACAATATTGATTTAAGATTTAAGATTTTAATCTTATTATTAAGATTTAAATTAAGGTATTTTAAAATTTCATCATTGAATGATGTTAGAACATGAAACTTAACTTTTAATATTTATTTATTTTACTTTAATATTTTATTGTAAATAATATATGCGATTTTCTGAAATGATTTATGTCTTATATAAAAGCAACAAATTGAGGCCAAAAATAAATAATATTTCAGATTCTATTTTAGGCAAGTGAGAGACTTAAGAAATATATTATCATACATATATTATAATATATATAATAACATAAATCATAATCATATTATAGTATATCTAATCAGAAATATAATTATATTTATAAGAAATAATATGAGATTAATTGCATAATTATATTTTTCATATTAAAATGATGAATAATATTTTCATTTCAATTTTTAAAATTATGAAATATATAAGTTTAAATTTTTACTTTGTATGATTTAATTTTTGAATGATTTAATTTTGTATATGTAGTTAGATTATATGCTAGATAGCGTAAGAAATACTTTTTTAGGTTGAACATAATACGAAATCCCATAAGATGTCATCTATTCCGTTTCTCATTTATGTTTCTATGTTAGTATTATAGTAAATGTAGAGGGCGTTGATATTTCAAAGCATGAGACATAAAGATAAAATGTCATGTCATTCTATGTAACATGTCATATTTATTCGCTATGTTTATGATTATGTTTAAGATTCTTATTATCGTATCTTTAAGATTCTATTATATGGTTTTGAAGAAATATTTTTGGCATTCAAAAGATGGTATTAATGATTAATTCTTTTCTATTATTTGCTTTTCTTTTATATTTTGTTCATTTGAAACATTCTAAAGATGGCGGCACTGATTTTTATTCTATTTCTATTCATCTCTTATTATTTACTTATCTTGTTTATGTTTTTAGCGTATATTCAGACGAAGATGTTAATTAAAATTCTATATGATATTCAACATATCTCTTTCAAAACTATTATCTCAGTTTTTAATATAAAAAATATTAAATTCTCGATTTTATTAATGGTGATTTCATAAAATATAATATGACGTGAATATTTTAATGCAAAGCATTGTTTGATGACAGCGATAGTATATGATAATTAAACAAAAAACGAAAGACTAATCTAATAATAAAAAAATTTTGAAACATTCTATCAAAAAATAACGCTATCAAAGATTTATTGAATTTATTCTTTTGTTATTTATAATTTTTAATTACAAAATATTTTATATAATAAAAATAAAAGATGCTATAACAATTAATTGTTTGAACACTAATTTTTATCAAATATAAAGATTTAATATTATATAATTTTAATAAAAAATTATAAACAAAATATTAATTGATAAATTATTTTTATATTCAACTTCAGAATGTGTTTTTAAAATATATTTGAAAATAGTCAATAATGTTGAGAGTAACATTAAAATAATAAGAAGTTTTAGTGCAACATATAGAAATCAAAATAATTAAATGCTAGATCTATTTTATATATTATCTGATGTCATGTAAATTTGATTACAGACTATATACATTTTTATATCTTTTATTCTTTAAATCTCATGTCAAGTCGGTAACTTATATAAAATATGTATATTTAGATAGTGCTGCTCTAATGACGGAAATCTTGAGAATTAAATTTAAATTTTTCTTTATTATATAATTTTGAATCTAAGAATTTTTTAATATTTAAAATATTTAAAAATGTCATTTATTCTTATTATAAATTCTATTCTATTATTTATTTATCTAAATTTTTATAAATATTTTAATTTACATATTTTTATAATTTGATTAATTTAAAATTTTTAAATATTTATTTACATATTAATAAACACATTAAAAAATATTCATTAATAAATGATTATAAAATTTTATTTTATTTTATATCCATTTTTTTAAGAAACTTAATTTGTATATATTTTGTATATTTCTTTAATATTTATCTAGTATATACATATATATACTTCATATCATATTATTTCATATCATATAAACGAGTTGCATTTAAAATTAAATGTGTGTATTATATTATATCTGAATTAATTAACAGATTGCAAAAAATTACAATTCATTTAAAAAACATGTATCAAGTAACAATCTGTAAATCGCGCCGTTTTGTACGCTTGCGTATAGAAAAAAGAGACAGAGAGCGAATGATAGACGCTATGCCGCAATAATGTCAAAGTCAGTCTTCTGCGAACTTTCGTGTTGGTTGTTTCGGGAGTAATTTACGTATATTTTTAATTATACGTTTTTATCATACGTTCATTGTTCATCTCAAATGAAATTTTAAATTTTGATAAACTATTTCTTAACTATTAAGGTAAGAAAATAACGAATTTTAATAATACAAATATATCAACATTCATATTTAAATGTTACAAAGTTACATAGTTATCTATTATAATACAATATACTATTATATTAATTAGCATTATTTGTTGATATAAAAATAAGTCATAAAAAAATTGGCGCGTATACATGAATCTGTTGTTCATCTTGAAAATAGAATAAACTATCTGGAAATCTGTTTTCTTCTTTTATTTATAGAGATGCATTTTCTTCCTTTTTTTAACATTTTTCATTTGATTTCTTTTCTGTTTATAAAGCTTAAAATATTTCTGTCAAAATTTATCAATAATCAAGGTCGGGTTAAATGATAATATTTTTTGAATGATATTATTTATTTTTTGATCAATCAATGCGCGCGCGCGTATCATTGATAATTGATGAAATAAATATATTCATATTATGTTATTGTCTTGATAACAATATATATTTGTGAAATAATATTGAAAAAATTAATTGTATGATATAAGTATCACAGATATTTCGTTAATTCTATAATTTGAAATGTTAAAAAACTGAATATACATAATCACGTTTAAAATTTAATTAAAAAGATATTTAAAAATGCATCAGTAATTTTTATGCTCACATTTCGTCAATTGCATAATTAATGGCGGCAAAGTTACAATTTTCAAATTTAAATCTATTGATATCGATTTTATCTTATAAATTATATCTTATAAATTATCTTATAAACTAAATATTATAGAATATTATATGATACAAATAAAATAGTGATTTATTATATTTTATAAGACTAATATTATGATTATATTAAAAATATAATTTGATTTTATAAAATATATATATAAAATATATATATAAATATACTTATTATTAAAATTGAAGAATGAAATTAGTAAAATTTTAAGTTGAGATCAAAATAAGAAAAATTTTTCGATAATTATGTTTTGTATAACGGCGAATTTTTATAAAAAATATATATTATTGATATATTATAATTATTATAATATTTGAAGTTAATTTTAGTCCTTAACTATATATATATATATATATATATATATATATATTTAGTTTTAGAAATTTTACAATTAATTTTATAAGAAATTTTAATAATTTTTAAAAAATTGGAATTTTTTAAAAAGTTAATGAATTAGATATATGTATAAATTTATATTTAAATAATTCATTAAACTTTTAAATATAACTTCATTTCGAAAATAAATTTTAAATTATATTATTTGATATATGATGATAAATTGTAATTTTTCTATTATAATTAATAATTAAAATAGATTTAAATTTTCTAATATTCTTATGAATATTAAATATTTGTATATTAATTATATATATATTAAGTATGATAACTATATCGCTATCATTGTCAATGTCAATAATTTCGATTATTTTAATTTCAATCGTCCAAAAATTAAATTTCATATTTTATTTTCGAAAGAAAAATTTGCTATAAATAAGTGCTATGTAATATTAGTCTACCTATTATATTATAGAAATCTTATGATGTGTTTTTAAAAAATAATTTTGACAGGTGAAAATTGCGTACTGATATATATACTGAAGTTATACGTATAGACAAAATTTAATATAATTACTTAACAATAGTTTTTTTGCGAATATTTTAGAAACTAAATAAATTTTTGTGAAAGGAAAAAATCATTAATTTTTACAATATGTCTAGAAATCATCAAAATCCGAATGATTAAATTCATTAAATTATATACTATATGTATAAATTAAATATATGTATATATATATATATATATATATATACATATAAAAATATATATATATATATATGTATAATATATATATATATACATAATTCAATGCATATTCAATATATTTCAATATATTTATTTATAATTCAATATATTCGATGCATAGAAAATCATCAGTTATATATTTATGTACATAAATATACATATTTACATATATATAATATATATTTGTCCATCGTATTTATTTTACTTGTCAAAGGAATTGATGTTGCGCAGAATATTTAAGAATTGTAATGGATCCTCTTCTATTATTCGACACTGACAAGCTACATACAAATTAGAATCATTTATTGCAACATGAAATTATAATAATTGTATATCAATTATTATGGATTTGATAACACATGCGATTGATATTTCATTGGATTGTTTCTTTCGCGATTTCCAATTTAATGAAAAATTAATATATCTGCAAATATATAAATTTACATACATATGCACAGATTTACTCCTAATTGCAATTTTCGTAAAGATCATGATTTGTGATTAAAAATTTATGTTTGTTTAAAATTTTAATTCAAATTTTTTTAAACAAACAAAAAATTTTATGACAATTTTTTAGAAGAAAAAATTTTTTTTTATATGTATCATATATTTTATTATATTTATATACAATTATATTTGTTAAAATATAGAATAAAAGTATTTTACCATATACCATATACCATATTTTATCTTGATTTGTTTTAAAAATCTTGTAAGTTAACTCTACATTAACTCTAATATTAGTAATTTATTGAATATAATGGTATACAATATCTCTTTCTCTTGATAAATACTTCAATGCTAGAACTAATAATTAACTCATTAATCATATTGAATTTAATTAATAATTAATTAAGTATAACAGATGGATATACAGAGTATTGGAAACAGGAGAATTATTTTTGATATTATTATTAATTAATGTATATAATTTTACCCAAAATCGAAAAAAGAAATTCTATTGTTATTTTTAATACTAAAAAAAATTTTTTAATTTTGAAAGTTTTGAATTTAATAAATTTGGTTTACAATTTGCTCTATTAATTACAAAATTATAAACTTTCAAAGTCAAATTAAATTTTATGCAGGTTTCTCTTACATGTTCGTTTGCTACTATTGTGAAACTTTCTAAAAATGTATATATGTAGGTGAAATAGGATTTGCTTTCTTCCTCAGAAACAAAGTGAAAGTAATCTTTTTTTTATATTTCATACTTATTATTAAATTTTATTTAATAAATTATATTATTATTTAATAAATTTTATATTTATTTTATATTTATGTGAATTCGATTGAAATTTATTTAATATCTTAATATGAAAATTTATAATGTATACATTTGATATAATATTCATAATACGATGATGTTAAAATGATGATTATCGTAAGGACTATAATAACAAATATGTTGTAATTTTTGAAAGGAAATTGCTAAGATTGCAACATTATTTTGCGCAAGTATCGTTTCTTGGATGAAATACTATTTTATATATATAAAGTATTAATATTAATATTTTTTTTTACGAAATTATATTGAGATCGATCCTTTCTACGTGATTTCAAAGCTTTTTCTATTTTTAAAAACAATTACGTTATTTGAATTGTTTGTTTCAAGCTTTAATTAAAGCAATTCTTTAAATAGAGTAATTTCGAAAATTGAAGGAATCGTATTGGATCGAGTATAATAATAACACGAGTATTGTTGTATAAGAAATTACAAAAATTAAATATTTGTCATTATATATCAGATATATCAGAGATATATTAAATTTTATATAAATCAATCGTGAAATAATAAAGTGAATAATAAAATGTGTTATTGCTACTATTGAATTTCGTCTTTATGCATTTATATCAGCTATGATGATATACATATTATTATCAATTGTTTATATATGTTGTTTATATATCACAGCGATTGATACTCAAAATGTATAAGTATATCATCATTTAATAAGTATTTATTTACAAAAAAACTTAGAATCAGTGGAAACAAAATATAAAACAATTCTTGAATCGAAAATGCGATAATCGATATTATAACAACAAATACTAAATACTATTAAAATAAATAGTTTAAAATCGTAACTTCTTTCGAAACCGTAAAATGTTTCTTTATACAATAGTTTAATATAATAGTGGTATATACTTACTATACGATGATCTTCTAAATGAATTAGGATTAGAATATTTCAAATTTATTACAATTCATGAGAAAATAAATTTTTGTCCAGTCCATTCGTATATCATTGTATATAATATACAATGGCTATAATCAATCATAATTTATGTATATGATATTAAATATATATATTAAATATGAATGTTTGTATAGCATAATCATATTTTGCGATGATGATTAATTATATAATGATTTTATAATCATTTTTATTCATATAATTTATTCAAATGTATATACATATATAATTCACATTTATTTCCTTTCTATGAATATGACAATTGTTTAAAATAACGATATATTCTCTTTATTAAAATAAAATTATTTATATAAAAATGATAAACTTGATATGAAAAAAATTTATTCTGAATGACCTAAATAGCCATGCAATAAAATATTACAGATAAATAAACATGGATGGATGAAAATACTATATATACATGAATCAGTATAATATATCATATGTAGTAGTATGTGTAATACATATGTAGTATGTTTGTAATACATATGTTTAAGATCATTATGTTTCCATATGTCCATGAATAATTTCTTCACAGTATATAATAAATTACATATATATTATAACTATGATACTATCAAAATTATTTTTTAATGAATTATTGACAAATAGTAATAATTGTTTTATTATTTGTTTTACTATTATTTTGTTCTTATCTTCTATTCTTGAACTTTCTTTTGTATTGTTTTATTTTATTCTGTATCGCATTAATTTATTTTGTATTGTTTATTTTTTTTATATATGAGGATTTTATACATATAATAATAATGATGTTTGAAATTTTCTAATTTAGATATTTTGCTGCAACAGAATAATTTGCTTTTAAATATTTCTATGGATATTTGAAGATATTTTGTAAATATTTATATACGTATATAAATTTGATTTTTTTTATATATCTTTTAATCTTAAGTTCTATCAAAAATATCTCATAATTCCATAATTCCTCGGTATTTCCATAAATTAAACAAATATAAATATGAAAATAAGAATTTCAAAGGAATCGAGTTTTGATTGCGAGATTTTATATTCAATTCTATTGTTTTTTTTCGTTAATTATTCGGTAAACATAAAATTTATAACTTTTTTTATATCATTTTATATTATTTGATAAATATAATTCAAATTTATATAAATATAAATTTTAATAATATAATATATAATATAAATTTTAATAATAAGAAATCATTATATTTATTAAGAATAATAATAAAAATTTAATAATAAGAAAAAATTATAAACGTTTAAAAGTATATATTTTATGTACTTTTAATACTTACATTACTTTAATGTCCTATTGGCATTGTTTCCAGTTTTTGCATCAAGTTGAATCAGCAGCTATAAACAAACGATACGCAAAACAGATTTCAGATTTTATAATGAAGAAATTTTACAATATTTTATAAGAGGAAAAAGATGTTTGTTTTATTTATCCTATTAAATTGAATTAATTGTTCATAATTTCCATTATCAAATTCCTTTGATAGAAACATTATTATAAATTTGCATAATTTGTAAGAGATGTATTGTAAGAGATGATTTGTATTGTCTTCATTAGGTAGAATTAGTTCTTCCTCTTATCTTGTCTTTTGGTGATTTCAAATTTGCCTCGATTTTTTATGTATAAACCCTAGTAACGATTATCTTTAAATATTCAATTAATTTTTTTTTTATAAAATTCTTCCTTTAATTTAATCGTAATTAATTATAATTCACTTGTAAAGAGTAAAATATTAGAAAGTTAATAAAACTAAAACAATTCTCAAGCGAATTATAAAATCAATATGTAAGACAAAATACAACAGCATTGGTGAAAATATGCCAACGACATCTTCGAGATAAAGAAATTTGCAATGATTGAATTATGAAAGCAATAATGATACAATCCTTTTTAGACCTTGACGCGTCCGTTCGAGTGGAAAGTCACTTTAGATTCAAGTTACAACTTGCAACTAATAGCATAATCTTAGATATTTTCGTATATAGAATTTATATAATAAAATTATATATATATATATATATTATTGTATTTTTTATATTTTAATATATAATAATAATTAAAATATATAATAATTATATTATAATTATATACTTATATAGTTTACTTTTTAATCAATCATATATTTTTAATATATTCGCGGAATATTTTCAAAGAATCGATTTCAGAAACTAAAATAAACATAAAAGTTGATATACATAAATATTAATCAAATTATTAATTTATTTATAAGTGAAATTATAAATTTTTGTTCGTTTCGTTTCTCTAGAATAGTCTCTCTAGAATAGATTTTCAAAAGTCTGTCGATGAATATATTCTGTAATATATGTATATTATATTAAATATTATATATGTTAAACTATTAAATTATTCATATTTTAATAAATTATTTTTAAACAAACATTTTAATTTAAATAATCCATTTAACAATTAATATTTTTTAATCATTTATAAATTCAAAATAATGTATTTTAAATACTAAATACTGTAATTTATAAATATTTGTTCTTTTATAAATGTAGCTTTGTAATAAATTACAATAATAAACATAATAAATCTATAACTAAAAAAAAAAAAATATTCATAATATTATTCATTTATTTCATAAATGAATCAATATAAAATATCTGTCATCATGAGAATTATAATAATATATTTAATATTTGTGTTGTAATTTTTATTCATCGATTTTTAGACATGTGATTGTAACATACATATGTACAGTTGTTAATCAATATAATTGCATATATATATATGAAGCAAATATAGTACCAAATTTTACACAAAAAAAGTATGTAAAATTTGCACTTTTAAACTCTTTATAATTTTTATATGATTTTTTTTAACATTGATTTCTACTTATATTTTTGGATTATATTTCTCAAATAAGATGTTATAAAAAAAAATTATTAGAAAATTAAGATAAATAATGAATAAAAATAAATAATTAAATAAGATGGTATGATAAGTATAAAATATGTAAATATAAAGAAACAAATATTAAAATATTAAAAATATTTTATATAAATTGTTAAAGAATTAAGTTAAATGAGTAGAAATGAGATTTCATTATGTTACAATAATTATCAAAACAACAAACAAAACTTGAAATAATTCAAGAAGTTTGATGCTCATATACTGCATTTTAAACATTATTTTATTTATTATAGTTTATTGAAACATCAAAATTATTAACAAATTATTTTATAAAAAAATTATCATTTCTTAAAAATTATCAATTTTCATAAAAATTATTTATAATTATAAAATTGTATAGATATTGAATTATAATAAAAATTAAAATAAAGAAAAAAAAATGTAAGACTTAAAAAAGCTACAATGCTAGAATAAATAAATAAAAAATTAAATGCATCATTAAAATGCATCACTATATGCCACACCTATGCCATAATTAACAATTATTCACATAATTTATAATGTATGTAGATAGAAATGTATATAAATAGAACATAAAAATATATCTATTCATATAAGAAGGGACAAAATAAAATTTTGCAATATTAACATTATAAGATACATCAAACACATTAAATTTTTTTAAAGAAATAAATATGTATATTAAAATATAATTAATCTAAACCTAATATCGTTGCTAATGAATTTGTAATTGATATAGCAATTAAAATACATATTAAAAAGAAAAGGAAAACAATTAAAATTGAAGGAAAAAATTTTTTTAAATTTACATGTTATTCAGATAAGTAATTATTATTAAAATAAATAATATTGATGTACAATACTGATATATTGTGCAAATATTATTTAAAAAATTATTCCTTGTCAAAATTGTCATTTTGAATTATTATTTTCTTAAAAATAAAATAATCTTTCATTAATAATAATAATTAGCAATGTCTTTAATGTATGATTGATCTGTTTGTTACTTAATAATAATTATTACTCATGTCATACATTTATCTGTGACTACAAATAATGAATCATCCAAATATCTTTCTCTCTCTAAATTTGTCTTGTTTGAATTAATTTATCATTATTAATCATTATAATTAATTTATTTATTAATTTCGAACTTCTTTGTTTGCATTTCGTATGAATATAGTTCTTTTTTAGAAATTTTTTTTATGATAATTATTGTGATGAGATTGATTTGCGCAATATTATGCTTATATAATAATATATGAAAATATTGGAACATTATCTTATTAGAAAATTTACATTAGCGAAATTTTAAATTATAAAATGAAGAATTATAATTTAATGCTATATTATCCTATTAAAAAAATTTTCAAACAAACTTATATTTAGAACTTCATGAAATAATAAAATTTTAAGACTTGATTTCATTCTTTTCTCAACAAAAAAAAATTGCTTCATAATTTATTGTACATGTTCTATAAATAGAATATGTATAAACTTTCATTAAAATCAGATTTTTTGAGTTAAATAAATTTTAAAATTTTTTTAAAAAAATTTTAATTAAAATTAAAATGTAATTAAATTAAATGTCTTGAAATGTAATTTATAAGATTTTTTTTTTTTATATATATATATACAATGACACTTACGATCCTTGTATTAAATTCATGTAGTTTTTTTTTAAAATTTTATGAAAAATTTTTACATAGCTATGTTATATTAAGAATTGTAATTAATATTATATGTATGATCAATGCAAAAGGCATAATTATAATAAAATCAAAATTATAAATTCGATCATATTATTCATTATATCTTTAAATTTATAAAGAAAAGCAAAAAATGTTTGTTTGATGAGTGAGACGATTATTTTTAAATGATAAGTAGTTCGTAATATAGATTTTTCTTATTATTCATGTGTAATGTTATATCATTACAAATGTTTTGCATATTCATTCGATTTGTTTGAGTATCTTTGTAATCTTGTTAACCATGGGAAAATCACACTGAGATGAATATGTACTTACATAATGTTGACGTAAGAAATTATTATTATTTGCTAAAAAAAACTTTTTATTTATATTAAATAATCTATATTATATTAAAATATGTATTTTATTACATATCCTATTAATCAATTGTATAATATTTATTATTATTACAATCTTATTCTTATTTTTAAATTCAATAATTGAATACATTTTATATATTGTATAAAGCGAAAATAAATTTAATATTAATAAATTAATTAATAACTAAATAAATTAATTAACTCATTGTCTAAATTTTGACTTGGAAGAATTTCCAAGATTTTTTAAAAAATTCCGAATATTCGTATGATTAATTAGTCATATATTGAATAAGTTAAACTATATTGCTTAATACAGTAATTATAATCGGGATTGCCGAAGAGACTTATAACATCTTTGACGTCAGACTATACTTTGACAATAAAAGAGTAATTAATTGAAAATTATCTAATTAGAATTATTGGAAGCATTCTAGATTTTTAAAATCTGATTTGGAAATAATAAAATGGAAAAAAGCTAACAAGCTTAAAATATAGAATTCAATTGGCATTCAATTCTTATTTTTTGAAAAGATATTCTAATAGTTTTAATAGATAAAAAACAAATTAATTGGAAAGCAACAATTGCTGCAAAAATAATAGAATAACGTTATATTTCCATTCTATTCATGTTTATATATATTATAGGGTTACACCTGTTTACAGGTTTATACCTGTGTCATCGCGTTATGTTTAAGCAGCGTAATTTTTATTATAATTTATTTAATATGAATCATTAACTATACTAATTTTTCTCTTAAAATAGCAATTTTGTTAGCAGCATTGCCAAAAAACGAAATCAATACAACGTATTATATAATAGTGAACAGATTACACAAAAACAAGTTATAATATAGAGATACATAGAGAATAGATTAATTATTACTAAGAATGATTGATGGAGTTAGCGTTGATGCCTATATATATATATATATTTTGTGTAAAGTATTAAAATCAATGGTACTTCATCAATTCATGACATCTCGTTATAAAGTAATAATGTATATAAATTATTATTACAATATATATTTATATATATAGTGATAAAAAAAAGAGATATCACAGATCTTTGGTTTCGTTCCTCTTTGATAATATATTATAAATAGGACATTCGTTATTTTCATTTCGGAATTCTATCATTATTTATCTTTTTTATCATTATTATTTTCTCATATATTTTTCATTAATCAAACTTTTTGCGGCAACTTCTATTCACAAATATGACTGCATAGAGATAAAGGAAATTTAAATTTTATAAGTTTTATAAGATTATAAATTTTAATGTTTATTTTCTTTTATGTTGATAACAACATAATTGAAAATGATAGTTGAAGAATAACAAGGAGGAATTGAGAATCAAAATGTTTAAAGAAATTTATGATACATGCTATGTATTGATGTGAATTTTTTATTAGAATTATAGTTATGACTTGAAACATATAAATAATAAATATTATATTATGTAGATTTGATTATTTGATTATTTGATAATTGATTTTATTAATTAAATTAATGTATCAATTGTAAGGTATGAATACATTTTTTCAAGAGTATATTATACATATAAAAATATTTAGTTAATTTAATATTAGATTAATGAAATAATCGAAAACAAATACAATAATTATTATCATTAATAATTAATATCATTATACTATTATAATTTTATATATTATTATTTTATTAATAATTTTGAAAAAAATAAAAAAATATCAAAAATGTCGTTCGATTTAGCATGTTTTAATACATATTACAAAATATTTAATATATATATATTTATAAATATATATATAAATATATATATATAAATATTATATATTTAATTTAATAAATTTAATACATATTACAAAATAACTTCCAGATTCCAATTTCAAGGACATATCATGCACCTTGTACATTCTTTCCCAATCTTCCTATAATTTTAAGCCGGTTTTCTTACTATGAATAATATTATAGCATCAATACAAATATAATAATTTTACGATATTTTCGTTGCTATATTAAACAAGATCACTACTTGATTTTCGAAATTTATAAATGTCTTATAAATTTAAATCAAAGATTTAACAAATATTTTATGTTCTTAAAATTATGTAGATTAATTTTTTCGAAAATATTTTTTCAATGTTTATAATTTAATTATATGTAATTTATTATAAGTCATATCGTCTATTTAATTTTATTTTAGATGAATCGAAAATCATTCATCAATTGTCCTTATCAATAATTTTAATAATTTTAATAAATTTTAATAATTTTGAAAATGTTATAAAAATGAATATTTTAAACAATTTTTTTTAATAAGACGAATAATTTAATTTTAAAAATTGCAAAAAATTTTCTATATATTGAATTGTTTATATATATGTGTGTGTGTGTGTGTGTGTGTGTGTGTGTGTGTGTGTGTGTGTGTGTGTGTGTGTGTGTGTGTGTGTGTGTGTGTGTGTGTGTGTGTGTGTGTGTGTGTGTACATCTATGGCAGTTTATATCATTAATCATTTATCAATTATTTGTATAAACATATTACATTACATAATATTATATAACATTATTATAATATCTTATTACAGGATTAATCTAAAATAATATGAACTAATATATTCATATTTTAGTATCTCTAGGGAGGTAGTAATATCTCTTGAATAGGATTTTAAATGAATCCTACGAATTCGCGAAATATGAAAATAAAATATAAAACGACCTTTGCATGAAATTACTATGATAGAATTATTATCTCATAAATGATGTAATATCATTATCACTTCCATTATTTCTATATTCTGTCGCATAAATTAAGACGTATAAAAGAATTTAATGTAATAGTATCGAACATTTTTTCTCGAAAACTAAAATCGAATTTTATCTTATGTTTTATAATATATTAGTTTCTTATTTTCAAAATATTATCAATTTTATGAAATTATATTTTAGAATAACATTTATATATGAAAAATAATAAAAAATTATTGAATTTATAAATTAAAATTAATATATTAAAATAACATCAAATAATTTTTTAATTTAATTAATTATATTATATTTAGTAATATTTGATATTATTGACCATCGTCTTTGATTTCGATGATTTTTAATATTATAAAAGTTAATTTTAAATAATTTTTTTTTATACATATAATCACCGCTTGATAATAGTTTTGAGATATTTGTAAAAAATAATTATTACTATTACATAGAATTTTAAAAAATAATTATTTAATAAAATAATTTAAAATAATTAATTTTTTTTTATACATATAATCACCGCTTGATAATAGTTTTGAGATATTTGTAAAAAATAATTATTACTATTACATAGAATTTTATCTATACAGATGCATCTGTGAAAATATATTTATAATGATATAATATTTATAATATATTTATATGTTTATAAATATATATATATTTATAAACAATTAATCATTGACCAATTGTTTATAAAAATATAACATAACGGCAGATATTCCAAAAAAAATATATAATATTATAATAATATTATAATATTACCATACTTAGTACTGATCCATAACGAGTTTGAAACTGATATTACAATAATAAATATTAAGTATTATATTATTAATTTTGGTGATTTCGATTCAAGAATTGTTTTATATTTGAAAATCTAGTAAGTTAAAATTAAGATTAAGATGTTTTCACTCTTATTAAAATCCATAAAAAAAGTTTTTTAATTGGTTCACCCGTTAGGTATACTTTTAGATATATTTATAGATATATATTTTTGGACGCCAATCGATATCTCTGCTTATAGGTATAAAATAGAGCAAAAAATAGTACATAAGTAATGATCGCACATAAAGATATAACATATTTTGGAAAAAGAAAAAAATTCAAAATATTGATTTCTTTTAATTCTTTTAACAAAATATTAAAAAATAATTTTAATTTCTTTTAACGAAATATTAAAAAATTATTGAAATTGAAGACGATCTCATTTTAAATAATTAATATATATATATAATATATATTTATTTGTATCATATTATATCATACATATATATTATGTGTATCATACTATTTTTATTTATTATTTTAAAAAATGATAATTTTAAATATTTATTTATAATTTATTTGTTGTATCATACTATTTTTATTATTTTAAAAAATAATAATTACATATTTTTTAATATATTTATATTTTTGTTTCTTTTTTATTACAGAACGACATATACCAATGATGCGCGAATTTTAATTATCTAGTTCGAAAACAAAAGAATCTGCCAATCCAAAAGGAAGAAAGAAGAACAGAATTCTTAGTGCTGTGTTTTAGATATGCAATACTGATGTGAATTGTGTTTCAAAACGAACGCAGCGACACTCGTGGAAAGAAACACACTAATCGTAGTTTATCGAACGATGACCACTTCTGCACAATGTTCTTCGACCAAGTCGTCTTTAAGTTGTTGTCAAATCGATCATAACAATCATGGTGACGTACACGAAGTTGCAATTGCCGCAAATGATGGTTATTTCATTCAAGACAAGTGCTCCTTTCCAAAAAGGCCTGAGGTGGACGTCACTTTTTGCGACATTCGTTTTACAGTGAAAGAATGGAGCTTTCGAAACTTGAAATCAAGTAAGTTCATATTATGTATTCATAGTAATTCATATTATTTTATTATATTGAAAAGAATATATAAATTAAGAAAGAATATATAAAAAAGATAGTTGTTATAAAGATAATCCAAGTAGAATCTTTTTAATACTTTAGAAATCAATTAATAGTTACTAATCAAAAATTACTAGATTTGAAATGTTAGAGTGTTAGAATAGTTAAAACTAAGAAAAATTTAGATAATCTTATTTATTAAATTAATTATAATTATAAATTAATGCAAATTAAATAATTATTGCATTATTATATTGATATACTTCATTTATAAATATATGGTTTTTTGTATTATTAATTAATAATATTTTATTTATAATAATTAATGATATATAATAAAAATATATATAGGCAATTTAAAATTATAATTATTCACTAAATTCGTAAAAATGCATTTTAATATTAAAAATATATGTGAATTTTCTAAATGAATAATCTTACATATTTTTGATTTTTTTATAAAAAATCATCATAATCTATAAATATGTATATGTTACAAATACATATTTTAAAATTATTATCTTTTCTTTTAGGCTATTTCATATATTTTATATTTTATTTTAGATTAGTTTAAAAGGATAAATTCAAATTCTCAAAATATTATCAATGTCCTAATATTTATATATATTATAATTTATATATATATATTAAATTATAAAATATATATTAAATTTATATATATTATACTATATATATTATAATTTTCTCTCATAAATATTATGGTGTAAATTTATATTTTAAAGCAATAATATCTTTAATAACATCTTAAATGTTAATTATCTACAAAATATCATTTATATAATTTTATAATTTTATTTCTCATAAAATGCAAACTTGTCTTAATGTCAAGAATATTGCATTACGATGATATATTTATTATCTTGTTTTTGCACTAAAAAAAAAGAAAAATTTTTCTAATATATTTATGTAAGGGCATTATTTGCTCCATTATAAAATATGTATATAGTGATGATTGAGTTCTTTCAAAAGAAAACAGATCCAAGCAAAACTAAGTCAAATAAGGTTCGTTATTGTTGAATATATATACATAAAAATAGACATCGTGACAATGCATGATTATCAATAATTGAATACTATGACGTTAATCATACATTTTATTACATTTTATTGAATTGTGCTATGTAAAGAATATCGTAATCAATATATAAGAAAAAAATATATTCGAAATATCAAAATAGATTTACATTAGATCCAGTAATTCAATATCAAATGCATTCAACGTACGAAATAATTATTGAATACTGATTGATATTATTTTATAAAATAATAAATTTAAAATATTTATTTAATAAAAATAGTAAATTTTTTTAATAAAAAGTCAAAAAATTTTATGAAAATTTAATTTTTTTGCAAGAATAAAAATAAAAAAAATAAGAAAAATAATAAAAAGGAAAAAAAGAAAAAAAAAGAAATGGTGATAATAATATTTTATTTTTATAGAATATTTTTGAATAATTATCAATTATCAACTATTGAAAAGTATATATATATATACGTATAATGCGAGAATTAAGAAGTGGATGCATACGCTTGCCAAAATTTGTAGATAAGTCAAAAATTAAATCCAAGTGCCATGTTTGTATAGAATTGTAAAAATGATGTTCAAATATTTCAGATTCATATTTTTTTATAATTAACTTTTACACTGTTTATTTAACAAAGTTATAAAAATATATTCTAATTATTTTATAGAAAATTTTATGAAAAAAATATTATTTTAAATTTATCTTTTTTTTAATATATTGGACAATACAATTATTTCTTGTGTTTTATGCAGTTTTTTCACAATTTCTTTTTTTTTGAAAATATGCATAGTGCATAGTGTACTCATAAGTATATATAGAGCAAAAAAAAACAAGAAGCACACTGAAAGAATACAATTTAGATTTTAATGTACTACATTTTGAACTACGTTTATTTATAAAATGTTACAGCTTTCTAATGGAATTATTACATTTTAAAAATAAATTTAATTCTTTAAAATCTGAATTTTCTTGTGTATTAACTCATCATCTAATGATATTAATGAATTAACAAATTATAAATTAATTATATATTTCTCTTTCATATATATTTCATAAATAAAATAATAAATAAATTTCACAATTTATTTTTTAATTAAGATTAGTAATTTATAATTTGTCACTTATATATTCACTTATATATAATTCAATTGTGCAACTGGACTTTGAAAAATCTTTCATTTTATTCACTAATACAAATTTTGAAATAGATTATTTCATTTGAAATTATAAGATTATAACATTCGATGAAACTTGGAATCTGATCAATTGGAACTTGGAATTGATCACGCATACACTTTTACTTTTTAAACCATTAAATATCGTTCGTGATGTTAAGAGAAAGTGGTCTTGAAGTAATCCCGAGATTAGCAAAGAAAGTTTTAAACGGAGAAAGTCGCATTAGATATTTTGAAAGATCTCATCATTATTAAAAGTTGACAAAAAGGATTTAAATAAATAAAAAAAAAAAGAATAGTGATCGCTACAATCACTCTTGTTTGTGAAGCACAGTATACTTAATACATCAATATGATATTATTTTATTAATTGTTTTTTTGAATCAATAAAAATCATTTTATTAATTTTGAAAAATTCAAAAGTTATTTTGTAGTTAAAAATGTATAATTAATTAAAATAACATATAGATAATATTTCATTTTTATAGTTTGTAATTTTTTAAATTTAAAATATATTGTAGAATACATTTTAATATATATTAATAGAAAAAAAGAATTAAGTATAAAAATTGAATTTATATAAAACAAGTCAAAAAAGATAAATATTAGAGAATTACATCATAATTGAATTAATATCATATTATTTATCTAATATTTTAGTTCAGTTATTTAATTACATTAATATAATATAATAAATATATTAATTTAGTTTTGTTTAATATATAGTCATGATTATATTGATATAAAGTGAACTTTATTCAATCGATATCGTTTATGTTTTTTTATTGATATTATTTTATCATTTTATATGTATTAAATATAAAATAATAATATATCATTTCTATTAATTTACAAAACCATTACAATTAAAACAAAATATTTTCTTACAATAATTTATTATCATAAGGTCATATTATATCATGTTACTTCAATTTTTTTCAGTGCAAAGAAAAAACAAATACGTATGTGTTTCAGAAAATATCCTTGAATATACATAGTATTATATATATGTATACACTATATATGTAATACACACATACATAGTAATTTTTATATCAAATGCACTCTATGTATGTATTGATTTTATTTATTACATAAACAAATCTTTCATAATTATCATTTATAAATGTTTAATAAAGAAAATGCTTTTATTGATAAACTAATCTTTATTATAAAATTTCCAAAATAGAGAAAAAACAAATGAAAAAAATAATAATAGATTAAAAATCATATTAAAAATAATCTTCAAATAAGTATTATGTATATTATAATAAAATATCCAATTGTAAAAATTTAGATTTCTATAATTTTTATCTTATGTCTCTAAAAATAATTAATGATTAATAAAGTTAAAAATAGTTAATGATTAATAAAGATTTTTCTAATAAGATCAAAACATGATTATCGGATAATCGGATAATTTTTTTGCCAATAATTAATTTAAATATTTCGAATATTTAACATTTGAATATGTCATCTGATCTACTTGTATGTTATGCTTTTATTTTTATCGAAATAATATAAGCATATTCTTGAAATAAAATTATTAACTACTATAAAAATAGCACGAACTTTTAACCTAGAATTTATAAAATATATAATGTATATGTATAAAGTTTAATTGATCATATCTGTTCACAATAATTTTTTGTATTCTTTATAAATTAACAAAAATATTTGATTAGTTTCAGAGGATAATAATAATTGCTGACATATCTAATAATTTTTACAAATCGAATTTAACGTTTAAATAATTCCTTGAAATAGAAATTATGCAAATTTGCATATAAATGTTAGATTTTTCGATGTTTCATTAAAATTTTTTTCAACAAATAACTATTATTGTAAAATTTAATATCATTATTAACCTATTATGCACAAAGTTTTAATCATAATATTATAATAAACTGAATTTATTAAACTATATTATATAACTATAATATATTATATTATCTTATGAAATATAATTTTAAATTACGTACATTATATGTAATATCATTATTAATCATTTGATATATTTTTCATAAATCATAATTGCATTAAATATTGTACTTATTATTTCATATTCAAAATATGTATAGTAACAAAAATAACAAAAAAAAAAGTGATATGTTGCTGAACAATCATTGTTTAAAGCATATCGAATATTGTCATATAAAATATGCGCTATTGTCATTCGCGTAAGTATGTAAGAAATGTCGTCATGCATTTATCGATGCATTTTTATCGATTTCTAAATTAGATAACATTATTCTGAATATGGCTGAATGTTATCCATAATACTTAGAAAATATATTATCATTTATTTTATATTTTTTATTTTATTTTTTTCATTAGATTTATTGACATTTAATTTCTAAATTATTCTACTTAAAATCTTGTAAGGTCTTTTATAATATTATATAAGTTAATGGATAAATCTTAATTTCAGATATTAAATTAAATATAAATATATATTTTATATTTCATAAATATTAGATATTATATAATATTAGATATAGAATTTATATAATAGAAATTATTATTTTATTTTGAAATTTAAAAAAAATAATCTTAAAAACAATTTTGTTACTCCTTGCCTTATTAATGTGAATATAATTTGAATATATATATATATATATATATATGTTATTTAGAGATATTGATATATAAATTATGAGTGAAATTAGTTATTATATATAAATATATGAAATAAAAACATATCTATATTTTAATAAAAATTAAAGTTCAAAAAGCAAGAAATATAGTTTTCATTAAAAAATCTCTCTGAATTATTATAAATTAATATTTTCGATTAATCTATTTTTTATAATTTTTAATTTTTTTGTTCCTTGAATTAAATAACTTATGTAAATTGATAATATATTCATGAAGTACATTTAGAAGGACGATTTTAGAAATTAAAATAAATACAAAAGTTAATATACAAAAATATTGATTAAAATTCATTTATTAAGTTATACAAGTTAAACAACTAAACTTGTGTTAGATAAAGTGAAGCAAAAATATCAATATTTTATAAATATACGATGTTTGATATATTGGATAACAGTCAATATCAACATATTTTCATATATTTTTATAAATATCGATTTTTTATTAATGATATTTGATTAATTGAATAATATGTCAATTGTAAGTTAATATAATTATAAGTCAATGTCAGTTGTATTAAACATCTCTATTTCTATTCTACATTTTTTATTTTTTTTTTTATCATTTTTATTTATTGAACGAAGTATTGAAAAACTACTGTTCGTTTAACAAGTCGAATCAATAATAATAAAAAAAATTGTAAAGCACGAGAGTATCAATAAGTAATTACATACTAACTAGCAAACACTAATTAATTAACTCTTGTTTGAAGAATATTTTTCATCGACTCTGTCAAAATAATATTATTGATTTTCATATCATTAATATATCATAATGCATATATTAATAAATATTAATATACTTTTTCTAGATTGAGATTCTATAATGCATATAATAATAAATAAAATAATAATTTTAATAGAAATCAAAAATAATTTTAATAAAAAATTTCTAATACGATCGATGTCTAATTCTTATTTTTTGATTATTCTTATATTGGATTTTGTTTTTTTTAAATAATTTTAAATTCTATATAAATTCATTCTATACAAATTTCTTTATTTATTATATAGAATACTAATAAAAAATTATATTTATATCATTATTGAAATGCTATTGAAATCAAATAGAAATAATAGAAAATTAATTACTTTTTAATGAAATTTATAAAAAATTATTGTTATTATTTAATTACAATTAAAATTATTTTATAACAAAATATTGATTACATAACAATAAAATTTTAATTAATATAATAAAGGAGTATTTTGAGTAAAAAATAAATAAAAGAGTAAATAAATAATCAATATGAATAGTAATTAAAAATATTTTAATTAATGATGAATCATGATGACAATTTTTATGATTTAGAATATGCAAATAAATTTTTTATATATATTTACTTTCTTTCATATCCTCTTCTTTCTTTTTCAATTTTTTTTAAATTCAATACTTCATCACAAAATAAAATTCTTGAAAATTTTCATAAAAAAGATAATCATATATAGATAATAAATTAAGATAATAATATATAAATGATAAATATAATGATTAAGAAAAGAATTGAAATTTAACGAAAAATTTAAGACTAAAATTTAAGTATAGAGTGAGATAGAACGAAGATAAAATTTATCTTCATCACATTGCCATGTTGCCCTGCTATCTGTCTCTTCATTCACTTTATCTAACTTATTGTAAACTTCCAAAGGTATCTCAATATATTAATATTCTATATGCATATTAGTAATCCGTTTAAATCTTCAATGTTATTTTATTGAAGTTGTTCTACTTAAAGTCTTAGAGATTTAATGCTATTAAAGTTGATCCTATTTTGTACTTTATTGCTTCATTCAGTTTTATTTCATTTGATATAACTTCTAATTGTATAAAATCGAGAAAAATTCTAAACATTTGGAAAATATTTTAATGATTGAAATCTAATTTCTATCAATATTTATAGATTTTTATGCAAATTTATGCATATTTTTCATATTATATATTTTGCATATTGCATTTTATATGATCGAATAAATGAATATTTCTAATATAAATGAATATTTTTTTTTTATATTAATTTTTTTTATATATATTTTTATAATAATTGAATATTATAAATAAATTTAATTATATTTTGAATAAAACTTTTAGTCACGATATAATTATTATTAAGAATTGGAAAAATTCTGAATCTGTAAAAACGGTAAGAGAATATCTGATATGATATTGAAATAATAATATATTACATGATATCTTGTACAATGATTTCTTTTTCAATAAATAGTAGTAATTTTTTTAGAGAATCATGAGAAAATTTTTATATAATATTATAATTGATAAATTGATAAATCTATAATAAAGTGCATTTTGTAAATACTAAATTTGACATATATTTTGAATAATCTAACATATTTTTTATAAATATCTGATCATTTTTTAGCTCTAAAAAAATTGTTTTATTGAATAATAAATCTTACCTTTTTATTTTAATCAAATTGAAATTAGATTTTAATTAGATTAAAATTATATTATTAATTAGATTAAAATTACATTATTATATAACCACTTTAATTCGAAGATGATACTTTTTTTTTTCAAATATAGTTCAAAAAAAATTATATATTATATACATTTTATGTGTATTTTAAAAAATGTACTTTTTTCTATTCCAGAAACCAAAGATATTCTACACGGGGTCAGTGGCGAGTTCAGAGCCGGTGAATTAATAGCTATAATGGGTCCCTCTGGGGCCGGAAAATCTACTTTATTGAATGTTTTAGCTGGTTACACGTGTGTATTTCTTAAATATTTAAAAAGTTTAAAGCAAACTTACTTATAAAAATATGATTATTGGTTATTAGTATACAATTTGAATATATAATATAATCATATCAGTATTTTATATTCCACATCGATTCTATAAATATTAATAACTTTAACATTCATACATAGTCATTTTTATTATTGAAATATTTAATTAAATGCACACAGAAAATTGCGATCATATAGAATATATATATAAATATTATTCTACAATAGAAGATATATCTTATAATAAATGAATATTATGAAATTGTTTTTTTCATTAAATTAAAATGCTGTTATGAACGATTCTACTTTAGTATAGAGAAAAAAGAAAATTTAAAATTTAAATATAATAAATTAAATTTATAATATATATTTGTTCTTATATTTTTTTTTTATTATAACTTTTTTGTTTTGAAACTTTATATTTAAAATTATCTATATTTTACCACATAAATACAAATATGTATATTTATACGTATATATATGTATGTACGTATATGTATATATATATATATACATACTGTATATATATATGTATATATATATATATATATATATATATTATAATTTTATATTATAATGAGTGAATGTTATATTAAAAATTTTAAAATGGCTTAGTTAAAATTTTTAATCTTATTGCCTAAGCAAACAATGCGATATGGCTGTATCTATGTATTGCTGAGCATAGATCTTCTTATTCTATTTCTATCTCTCATTCTATCTAATACAAACTAAAATTGCTTATAATTTAAAAAATAAGCTTCAATCGACATTTTTCTAATGATCCAAACATATTTTATATATATCGTTAATATTTATTATTCTTATATTTTTTTTTATGTTTTGAATTGTATTTATACAATCATCACTATTTTTTATGGTTTATATTAAAAATTATATATATATATATATATAAATAATAATAATAGACTTATTTTTTCTATTCAATATTGTATATTCTAAATCCAAATTATTTATTTTTTATTACTAAGTATTTTACAAGATGTTAATATAATGTAATATTTGTAAAGAATTAAAAGGCCAACAACAAATATAAAATGATGATATATAAAAATTTTACTTGAGGCTTATTTATTAAGTTATAAACATTTTAAGTTTAAGTTTGTGTTAGATAAACAAAAAAAAAGATAAAGAATGAAACTTTTAAAATTGTAAATAGAGTTGTCTTATTCTATTTTCGTCTCACTTCATTTAATATAAATTTAAATTGCTATAATTTAATACATTAAGCAACATTTTCATATATTAACTTTTGTTTTATTTTACTTTTATTTATTTTTAAAAACAACCTTTCACAAAATATTTCATGAATATATTAATATAATATATAATATAATATATAATATAGATATATAATATAGATGTAGTAATATATAATATAGATGTTCAAATAGATTCAAAAAAATTTTAAATATCCATGAATATTATAAACAAATAAAAATATTTATATTTTTATATAAAAAAGTAATTTTCTTGATAAATAAAATTATTTTTATATAAATTTTTTTATATATAAAATATATATAAAGAATATATTATATATATATAAAGAAGAGAATATATACGAAAGAAAACGTGATTTGAAACATAATTTAATATTTTATATCCAGAATTCTTATAATATATAATTAAAGTAAGATTAAAGTATCATTTAATCAAGTATTTCTTGATATGATATAAAATTTTGATGACATTAATAATTATTGATGATTAATTAATTTCTGTAAATAACTTTTAATCCTAGTAATATTACAAAATAATATTGAAAAATTTAAAATAAAAGAAATATATTGTAATAATTTAAAGATTAATAATGCAATTGATTTATCCAAAAATAAAATAATATTTCAGAGTGAAAGGAGTCCACGGTAAGATTCTAATAAATGGAAAAGTTAGAGTACCGTATAGTGAGAGATGGAAAAGAACTTCATGTTACATACAACAGGAATCCTTGATGAGAATAAGAATTACTGTGGGAGAAGCCATGACATTAGCTGCACATTTAAAACTTGGCTACAGTATCAGTTCAGCTTATAAGCATACTCAAGTTTGTAACTATAATTATATATATTATATATATTATAATTATAAGAAATTTACAAAATATGATATTAATAATAATATATTTTTCTATTATAAATTCTTGTAATTACTATCTTTTATAAAAATTATCTAAATTAATTAAATAATTAATTAAATAAATTTTAATTAATAATTATTTAATAATTATTCTAAATTTAATAATTTAGTAATTATTATTATATTAATTATTATTATATTTAAATATAATATGATATATATCATAATGAGTAATTATTTGTATTATCAGGTCTTGGAATTGTTAGAAATGTTAGGTTTGAGTCATTGTTATGATACTCTATGTGGAAAACTATCCGGTGGACAGAAAAAGCGGCTAGATATTGCTTTGGAACTTTTAAGTAATCCTTCAGTATTATTCCTTGATGAGCCAACAACTGGTAATTATAACAAACAAATTTTAACAAATTTTAAATTTAAATTTTCGACATCGCACTTAAAATGCTTCATACATTAGAATAAATTTTTATATAATTCATACGTAATATGGAAAAATATTTATAAAAATTATTAATAGACTTTAACTGTTAAAAGTATTAATGTAAAGCATTACATTAATACATATATAATTAAAATTTCTTTTTTTTCTTTTTTTTTTCCTTTTTATTTTCATATTATTATTTAATTATTATATTTTTTTATTGTATTTAATTCTCATAATATTTACTGTTTCATTTGTTTTATTTTGACATTATAATAATTAAATAAAATTACTTAAAAAAAAAAGTTAAAAATGATAAACACTTTTAACACTGATTTTACAGTTACAAATATAAAATAATTATAAATAATAGAAAAAGTTTATTAGTTATTATTTCAATATTCAATTTTATCAATTTTAAAGTTTATCAATTTTTTGAATAATAATTTCGATAATTACATAATAATTATTTTTTGATAATAATTTGATAATAATGAAATATTTAATAAAATTTTGTTTATCTAAAATTAATATTTTATCATAATTTGTTTTTTTTAACAATAATCAATAATATATATATTTTTAACAATAATAACAATATAAATTGAAATATAATGAAATATAATATTTTATTATTTTCGATATCAAATTATATTACGAAAAAAAAAATCTATAATTAAAAACTATATGTTTGAAATACAATACTGATAGTCAATTGATAGTCAATTGAATTCTATTAGAAGTCATATCATAGATTGCTTGGAATATTTCGTCAAGGCCCCTAGTTAATATGATACAAATGCTTTACAATAGCAATTCATGATGCACAATTCCCATTTTATTTTAATCCCAATCATTTTATTTTAATTTTTTTTATTATTATATGTTAATTGTTCCTATTAACATTAAAAATAGTAAAATTATGTATATATTAAAAAATTGTAAAATATATTAGAAATATTAAGTAGAAGATTAAAAATAAGAAAATAAAAAAACTTATTCAGCTAATAATATTTTTTTAATACAGTATACAGATAAAAATAAAACAAATTTTTTTCTTCAATATTTTTATTGTCAAGATTACATAAAGATAATACATAAATATCATATAACGTTCACAATGACTAATTTGTGTTTTGCTGCATCACTGCCAGTAATATATATTAAACTACAATTATACTTTCTGGAATTGTTCTCGTTGTTATACTCAGAATGTTCAATTATATTATGTTCAAATTATTAAACTTTTTCTTTTTTTTTAATTTTTATAATCTTTTTGAAATTTTTATCGTCTTTTACATCAATATTAAAAGAGACATAAAAATTCTTTTATAGACTTAATATAATAAAAATGATCTTTTGAATTCTTTTTAATTTTTTTTTTTATTTTAGGTTTGGATTCATCCTCATGTAGTCAGTGCATCGCACTATTGAAACGTCTCGCTAATATAGAAAGGCGTACAGTAATATGCACGATACACCAACCGAGTGCATTGCTCTTAGAAATGTTTGATGCTATTTATGCGGTTGCTGATGGATATTGTATATATAAAGGCCCAGTAAAATCTTTATTACCTCATATGTCCTCGATTGGAATTAATTGTCCACCTTATCATAATCCTGCTGACTTTCGTATGTAGATTGATATTGTATTTATTTAATTTTCATGCTAATTGAAATCTATATACTATTCAAATTAAATGATAAAGTATTTTTTTAAAATGTTTATTAAATTTAAAGTATTTTTTTTAACCATTGATATTAGTGCTATTATTAAGTACATTATTTTAAAATTATTATGTATATAGAAAAAAGAAATATATAATTATTAAATTGTTAGAAACATAATTATATAGTTGTTATCGAATTGATGATGCAAATCAATAAAGATGAATCTACATAAAAAAAATAAATTGAAAATAGAATAAAATTTTTTTCTTATTGAATTTCATTTCTAAATAATTCAAAATTCGTATATTTGCATGTATTTAACTTTATAGATTAATTTTTGTTGCTTTTTTACATGTATGAATTTTATCAATATCATGACTATTATTATATTGCTATTATTTCTAAATCAAATTTTCAATCTTTGACATAATATACAATAAAAAAATATATTTATACAATTGTCCCGCTAAATGCATTGGTAATGTGATTATGATTAATTATTATATTATTCGTCAATATTTTGATAGAATAATGATTCAAAGAACAAAAGAAGTAATTACAAATTATTAAAATTAAAACATTTTAGATTTTTTTATGTTTTGTCAATATGATAGTTATTTTCGATCAATCACAAGAAATGTGAATAAAATCAAATTTTATAATATACAAAAGAAAATCCTAAATTAGTTAATAAAATATCTTATTTTTTTATTTTAGACATAATAATCTAAAATAAAAATTGTTTCTTGATTATTTTGTTTTTCAGATACTATATGTATATCGCAATATTAATAGAACAATAAAAACTGAAAATTTGATTTGCAAATAATAATAATGATATTAATAAAGTTTATATATATATATATATATATATATATATATATATATATATATATACAAAAAAAAACTAATCTATAATATAGTCAAGTTTACATTTATATTTTGATAAATTTTCAATATCAATTTGAAAATATTTGAAAATAAAGTTTCATATGAAAAAATATCACTCTACTTTTCGATTTATATTTCATATAAATTTATTTTTTTACGATTTTGTATTATCAATTTCGTAATACCATATAAACATTTATAAAAAAATATTATTTTATATTTCTTTTGTCATCTAAATTATACTCTTTTACGCAGTATCACATAACTTTTGATAATATTATTTATAATATAGAAAGAGATATTTTAATGACATTGAACAAATAATTTAACTTATTTAAAATTTTATAGTGTTAATTAAATTACAATATAATCTTTTTTTTTATGTTTGTTATTACAGTTTTAGAAGTTGCAATCGGTGATTATAATATTACCGTGGACAAATTAGCGGCTGCCATGGATACGATGTGCAAGAATGACAAGACTATTATTTATACGATGAAACCACAGTTAGACGGTAATTGCAATGTTTTCTTATTCATTTATCTTTTTAGATTTCTCTTAATATAACTGTACGTATCTATGAAATTTCTAAAGTTTTATTATATCTACTTTCGACTATAACTATTATTAATATTATATTAATTATAATATAAAAATTAAAAAACATTGAAATTCATTCTAGCTTTATAATTCATTTAATTTTATAAAAAATATTTAATATGTTATTATTACGATTTTTTATCAATATAGAAAGCATAAAAGAAGCATCTCGATCAGCGGGATTCATTGCTCAATGTTATTTACTTTACAAAAGACAATTACTTTGTCTTAAAAGGGATTATACATTACTAGTAGTACGTCTATTATGTCATTTGTTAATTGGAATAATCTTTGGTTATCTGTACATGGGAAGTGGTTATAGAGCCAATGGTGTACTTGCTAATTATGTTTATCTCTACGGGTCGTTGTTACTTATTGTATATACGGGTAAAATGGCTGTCACACTTGCCTGTAAGTATTTATTTATTTAATTATTTATTCATTTAATATTGTATTATAATATTATAATATATAAAATATATTAATTGTTTTTAATATATAACTTTCTATAATAATATATTAAAATACATTGATATATAATAGGTATCATCGAGTATATAATGGATATTACACGAACTAAGAACTAAAAACTTTCTCCTCTAAATTACGATTCACTTTCTCGAGAGTTGTTCCTCCATATTTTCTTTTTTATTATTTTATATACTTCATTTAATTTTAATTCTCTTTAATAATCAGTAGTTATATTATATATAATATAAAAAAATTTTTTATATTAATTTTTTTTTGTTTTTTTAAATTGATGTTTTTAAATTTATTCAATATTTTATTTATTAATATTTTAGTTGTAAAAAAATTGCATTGTATCAAAAAAAAAATAGAATATTAATTTTACAACTTTACAACAAACAATGATTTAATCTTCCTTTATATTATTATCATTTTGCACCATTAATGGTAGAAAATGTAGGTCAAGGAACTTGGTATGTAATTGTATTTCAAACTGAATAATAATACAAAGAAGAGTTAACAGTATCTCTAGTAGACATTCACTCCCGTAAGCTAAATGCATTTTTCTTGTTTATTGAAGCGTTGCTGTTTATTTTATCATACATTTCTTTTTTTATAAAAGATATTAATAATTCATCATTCTTATAATTTATCTAAATTATTTCCATATATAGTTATTATTGCTTTAGTCAATTTTTTTTTTCTTTCAGAAAATGTTTAAAAAAAAATTCGCTGTAAATTTCGTTTTATATATTTTATATGTTACTACTTTATAAAAATGGAAACAAATATTTAATAACATAACGATTTTGAAATTATTTTGTTTCATAATTTGTACTATACTAATATATAATATAATTTTCTTAGTTTAAAAAGAGAAAAATATATATGTACATATATATGTATAATATATTTTATGTATAATGAGTAAAATTAAAATTGCAAGCACAAAATTCTGTTTAAATGTTAATAGAAAATTTTTTTATTTATTTTTTTATTAACTTTTAATTTTATATTTAATATTTATATTTAATATTTATATATAAAAAAATAAAAATACGATAAATAATTAAAAAAATTTAAATATTTCTAGTTCCATTAGAAATGCGGATATTAACAAGAGAGCATTTCAACCGGTGGTATCGGTTAGCACCATATTATATTAGTATGCTACTAGTGGAAATACCTTTCCAGGCATCTTGTGCAGCAACCTATTTGGTTGTAAGTTATTGGTTAACAGGACAACCTGTAGAAACTCCTCGTATAATTTCATTTATGGTTGTCAGTATAGCTGCTAGTTTAACAGCTCAAGCATGGGGTTTTTTTATTGGTGCGACTACACCAGTTAATGTACGTATATTTTTTAAATTTATCATGATTTTAGAATATGTAATTATGAAATATATGAAAAAAGAATATGTAATTATAATAGTAATATAAAATATTCTATATGTTCTATATAAATAATTCATGAAAAATAAAATATTAATTTTTTCAATATAACGTATGTTATTGTAGATTATTGCGCAAATGTAAATGCGCATAAATTAAAATACTATCGATTTTTCAGAGAATATATTATATATTCTGTGTTTTAGTAAATAAATATTATTATTATATATTTTGTGTTTTAGTAAATAATTCATTTATTATATTTTATTTTTTTAATTAATAATGATCTATAATAGACAAGCATATAAATTACAAAATCTAAATAAAAAAATTTATAATTTTATTAATTAATTATATAAATATATTCTACATATTTAATTGCAATAATTCTTTCAAATTGATAAGTATTGAAAATTATTTTATTGGATAATTATTAGTACGAAAAAAAAACAATGTAATTTGTATATTTTTGTCACTTAATATTTAATAAAAATATTTTATTTATATTATATTATGATACTAATAATATACTATAATAATATTTATCAAAAAAATATTAACTTTGTTCAAATAGAAAATTATAATTTAATTTTTTTTTCTTTTTAGATCGCAGTATTTGCAGGACCCATAATTGCAGTGCTATTTTCTGTATTCGGATTTTGTATTCGTTACATAGATACGCCGCAAATGTTTCGATGGATGTTTTATATATCATACTTTCGTGCCAGTTTTCACAGCCTTTTACACACTGTCTATGGTTTTGACCGAATGGACTTGAAATGTGACGATTTCTATTGTCATTATAAAAAACCAACACAATTTCTCAAAGAG
The DNA here is from genome assembly GCF_014066325.1 of Apis laboriosa. Lineage (NCBI taxonomy): Eukaryota > Metazoa > Arthropoda > Insecta > Hymenoptera > Apidae > Apis > Apis laboriosa. Next base: position 2,401,204 of record NW_025223500.1, read on the forward strand.
ATGGAAATTGCTGATACAAGTGTTGCAAACAATCTTATTTTAATACTTGGTATTGGCGTATTAATGCATTTGTTAACTGCTAGTGCTCTCTGGTGTAAACTTAATAGAAGATAAAGATTATTCCTAATTTTGATGATCCACTATTGCTTAGCAATTATAGCTTACTTACCGTGACAATGGTGCTAAAAAAAGTTCCTTTGGAACTCATAGATATGGATTGATAGAATTTTTATTTTTATTTATGTTTACCTTAATAAAAAAATTTAGAATTTTATAAAATTCTTTATTGAATCTTGATAAATTAAATTCTTATATTGTACTTATGAATCATGGAAAGGTTTTTGTTGAAGTTAATGTTGGAAACATTATGCACATATTTTTAATTTGTGATTGCAATATATAAACTTAATTGTATTAAATAACATATAGAATTTCTAATTTAAACTTATTATAACATGTTACTTTGTAATTACTGCATTCTTTTACAATTACATGTTACTTTGTAATTATTGCATTGATTAACTTATTATATATATTTTTTAATCAAATGTATTTTATACATTAGAAATTTTTATAAGAAATGAGTCACGAAAGCTTTAAAATATTCGTGATATTTGATGTATATTTAATTATTATATAAATATATGAAATGTACATATACAATAATTAAAAAGAAACTTATTTTCTTATCATATTTTTATAGATTACAATATTATTATCTAATAAAATTCATCATTGCATAGTTGTAATGTCATCAATTTAAAAAATTAATCATAAATTGATTATCAATTTGATTACTGATCAATTTGGAACTGATATTGGAATAAATATATTAAAGTTCTATTGTAAAAAGTTTTGTTATAAATATTATTATTTAATATTAAAAAATTATTTATATTTTTATATTTATTACAAATGTGATCAGTAAATAGGCAATAATTTAAAAAAAATTTCACTTATTTTTTTATAAAACAACAATACAAACAATACAAAATTGTTAAATTAATTTGAAAAAAAATCATGTTTCTTTATTTTTAATATAATGGATATAATTATTCACTGTGATATATTTTTTAAATATTTTCATAATTTTAAATAATTAATATTCATTAATATAATTTTATATAAATTAAAAAATTAGAATTATCTAAGATATTTTTAGGATTGTCTTATAAAAATCTTTTTTGATAATTTAAAAAACTAGTTAAACAATATATTAATAATTTTTATCTTTATATTTTTGAAAAATTTTGAAAATTGAAAGTTTAAATTATATTTTGCATTATTTCAATTTTCTATTATATTATTATATTATTATATTATTTTCTATTATATATTAATTGTAGAAAAATCATTTTGCTTATAGAGAGATAAGTCATTACATTATCTAATATTAAATAAATATTATGAAATAAAATTTCTAATCAAAATAAATAAATTTTATCCAAACTGATTTACTAAATTGATTAATGAATATTTATTTTAAAATTAACTGTTACAAATTATTACAAATTACACTATTAAATATATTAAATTAGATTTTTTAATTAAATATAAAATTAACATAAAAAAAAGAAGTAAATAAAAATCTAATTGAACTCGTATTCTATATTTATAATAATGGTAATTTAAAAGAAAAATAACTATTTTACATGTTCAGTTTTTATTATATTTTGTATCCAATTTGTTTCTACATTCGGATACATTATTAATTTTTTCTTTCATTAATATCATATACAGATATAATGCTAACACAGTTCCCCCAACCTATTTCAGTGAATAATTATTATAAAGTGGCCGGGGAAGAAAATAATTTTTTTCGCATAAATTACATAAAATTAAGTTACAACTAAAGCTCATTTCACGCGCACGCACGTACATATCTTTGTTTTTAGGATTAAATAAAATTTGTAAGAAACAAATATCAAGAGATCATATAAACTAACTCAAATTATTAATTTTTTTTAAATTAAATATACATATAAATATATATATATATATATATATATATATATATATATATATATATAAATGTTTAATAAACGCTGTATTGTGTTCACTATGTTATACTTAATTACGAATAGAAATAAATGAAACAAAAGAAATGAACGATATATAGAATTAGAAACATATTTTTATAAGTGACCATATTGAAATGGCGCGAAAATATTAATCTAGTTTTGATACTAGTAAAGAATTAAATTTAGATGTCTAATACACACATGATAATACACATATTTTTGTTTAAAAAATTTTCATTTAACGACTTTATAATGAACACATACTTGAGTACTATAATTTATTAGCAATTCTTATTCTTAGAAAACAAAAAAAAAAAAAAAAAAAANAAAAAACAAAAAAAAAAAACGAAAAAGGATTTATAACTCTCCACATTAAAGGGATCAATAGTTGTCAGAGATTGAGATGCAATGAAATTTCATAATTAAAATTTAATTAACTTTAAAAATAAATTTGCAAATAGTTATATTTTCACTTTATTAAATATTTAAATAATTAATAAAAACACGTTATAGATTTTGGTGAAATATATATATATATATATATTTATAAACATCATGTAAAAATTTTACATGAAACAGTATGATCATCATAGTAAATTATATGAAATATATTTTACTAAAATTTTAGTATAATTTGCTAAACTTTTCATTATGATAATTGTACATTTTTATATAAATTTTTACTTATATATATGTTATAGAATACAAAATGAAAATTTAAGAAAAATTATGAAATATACAACTACTGAACCCTTTTAAAAGTGGTTTATTTATACGTTTTTGATAACGTATTATGATTTAACATGATTTTTATTGAGAAATACGCAATGTAAATTTCTAAAGAGTTCATTTTAGACGCTTATTCATAGAACAAAGTAAAAAATGCTTTTAAATTACATATGTGGGATTCATTACTTAAAAACATCTCATATCTTATTCACATTCTGTAAATATATACAGAAGTATATTGCATAAATTTTATTTCTATTCTTTTTTGATCCTATTATCTGTTGAATATTTTGTTTTTAACAATTTGTGGGATTTGATAAATTGTTCTAACTGCGTGTAAATACAAGGAATAAAACAACGCTTCGTTCATTTCGTACGATAGAAAATCTTGAATTTGAATTATATTCTAATTACGTGATAAATAGTTAAAAATTCAAACGTGTTTAATTATAACCACAAAAAAGAGACATAATCTGTAACACCGTAATTTCTTTAATACTTTTTTCTCGTCGAGACATTGTAACATTTATACTGAATTTGTTTTTCATTAAATTAATTTGCTAATATTCATTATGAGCTCATGTGTTTAACAAATAATGGTATATTAAAACAAAGAGATATAATACCAATAAAAATGTCGATAAGTTAAAAAATTAAAAAAGCAAAGAAAACAAAAGAAAAAAGAACGAAATAAAAAGAAAGAAGATAAGAAATGAAAATGAAAAAAAATAAAAACCTGTTCATTTGGTCCATTCTAAAACGCATACAAGTTTAGAAAAAATCAAATTATTAGATACAATTATTTGTATATATTATGTACAGTAATTTAATATTATTTGTCTCTATCGATTATTTACAACGAACCGTATATAATTTTTTTTTAATCACAATATTTCGACGGTTTCACCTTTCTTTGCGCCTCCGATTCATCTTCTGTCCCATATAGATGATACCGGTGCTTCATTTCGGTCGCAACAGACTTTAATGAAATCATTTAAAATAATAAAAAATCAACACAAATTCGTGATAAATAAATCAATAATAAAAATGCATTAAAAAAAAATAAAGTGAATCATATAAAGAAGAATCCTATTCTTCACAATTCTGTTAAAGAAACTTTTCACGCAAATAGATTAATTTATCACTAAACTCACCAAACGTGAACGAACTCTTTTTGGCATATCTTCTTGTAAGCTGTAAATCTCATTTCGTTTTAATACGAGTTGTGAACCGTCCTCGAAAATTACCTAAAAAATATAATTATAATTTAAAAATTTTAAATCTATAACTATATAATTAACTAATTTACATATAAATAATGCAATAATAATAATAATAATATTAAAATATTAATACATTATTGTAAGATACTTACAGTATACATGATTCGGTGATTTGTACCTTCAAAGATACCATTGTATAAGTTTCCATCTGTCCATTTTACAACGACTGCAGCACCTTGTTGCGGTGGATTTCCAGGATCATAGTTCTACATAGAATAATGAAAACATTTTTACACATTTTTTAAATGAAAATAAAACATCTATATATATATATATATATATATATATATATACTTACTGTAATATCTGATGGATATAAATCTTCGCTAAAACTATCATCACTAAACGTAACCATATAAAATAAAGTATCATGAATGGAATCTACTTTTGCTTTATAATATCGCGTATTACGATGTTTTGCCCATACAATTTCTCCTTGTCGAATTGTTGGTATCTTTTCTTTTCCATCACCATGCCCATCACATGTTATCTACATAATAATCTTTGTTATAATTTTAATATAATTTAATGTATAATTAAATTTTATGTAAATCCTTTTTAAAATACCTGAAGTTCTGGTGAATTGTATACAGGTATTGTAAATGTAGCACCAGAAACAAGTCCACAAGACGGATGAAATAGATTATTACACTGATTACAATTAAGACACGCTCCATCTTTCTGCCCACAGTAACAACACTGTTGCTTAACATTATTTGGTTTGATGGTTAATACATTAATAGGATCCTTATTTATGGCATCCTTAAAAGTTACTCCTGGTAATAGAAGAGCGCACAATATGTGCGCCCAATTACTATCGCTAGTTCGCTTAAGAGCTCCTCCTCGCATAGGACACAAACAACACATCTATATTATAAAATAATAAAAATTAATCAAAAAATTTATTAAAAATAAAAAAAAAAATAAAATATACAAAAATAATTTTATATACATACCACTTGTGTTTTACCAGCCTTGCACTTATCACAAGCCCAATTTCGTAGATCTGTAGGTAATACGGTGATTCCATAACAGGAGGCATGAACCGTGACGTGACACTCTCTACAACGTAAAAGCTTATCATTTTCCGGTTCAACGATTTGTTCCTTTGAATTTGCAACGAATACATTCGCAGATACCTAAAAAATATGTTTCAATAAAATTTCTTCTGAAAATTTATCATTTTAAATAAAAATAAATATTATTTACCCATATTGGTGAACTTTCTGGTAAAACAGTAGGTTTACAATACTTCCAGTCTGGTGGCATTAATCTGCCATGTCCATTACAACTCGAGGTAAACGGAGCACAGATCGCACAATGAGAAATTTGAGCACTCCAATAATCATTGAATGCTTTTAATAATTCGTTATTCGGAACACTAGGATACAACATGTCGGATATATGTCCTGGTACCATCGAAATACGATGAGACACAGAAGGTGATTGATCTACAGAAGATATAATTGTATTTGATTCTTCTAAATTTGTTGTTCCGAGTATTTTCGTCTCTATAGATATTTTTTTCCTGGTAGTAGCCTTTTTTAATTTCTCTTTTGGTTTTCGCCTCGAGTTTGTTAATTGTTTTAATGGTGATATACTGTGGTATATAGTTTCAGAACTCTTTTGTATATTTTGACTTTGTAATTTATTGTTGATTGCAATTACATTTGGAAACTGTTCTTGTTGTAAGTGTGAAATAGTAATTGTTTTCTGGGAATCCTGTAAATCTGTAATGGAATGATTCGTAGTATATTGTATACTAGTATCTGAATTTGCAATATTTATATTTTTATTGAGTTGAATGATTTCCAGTGGAGTATCCACTTGTGTGGATACAGTTTTTACTTTATTAACAATTGTACTTCCGTTTTTGAACGGTTTCCTATTATAAATTTCTTCTTTCTGATTAATTGTTTTTCTCATAAATAATGAATCTTGTGATTTCGGTATAATCTTTACAAATGAACTTGCTGTATTCGGAATCGAAGTAGAAGTCTGTAAATATTTTTTATTAAAATCGATCGTTAGTGGTGATTGAGTATTTAACGAAATATTTCTGCATTTAGAAGTTGTAGTTAAAAAGAATGTATTATTGCTCGTTAAATTTAATGATGAGGAAATAGTAGTTTCAGGAGTGTCTAAACTTGTTGTCGAAGAATGAGCTTGCTCATCTCTCATATCTTTTAAAAAGAATAAGCTATTATTACTAGTAGAAGGTTGCCAAAATTTTGTTGCCATCATTTTTGATGTATCTGTAGTAGATCTCTTTCCAAGAGTTTTAACATCTGTTTTCATTCCACTCACACATGTTACAGATTGTGTTAATGGTTGAGCTAAGATCGTATTTTTCGCAAAGATACCTTCTAATCGTGGTATTTGAATTGCACATGAAGTTAAGGGTTTTGACAGCTCCACAGTCTTTGTTTCATTTGCTAATTCTTGGTTTAATGTTTCTTTTTGTAAAATCGGTGGATTAGGAAAATTTGTATTAAGAAACATAATGCCTGAACCGGAGAGCTTAGGTTCTCGAGGTTTGGCAATAGGCCAAGTCTTTGGTGAAACTAATAAATTTTTTAATGGTATACGAGTATCATTTTCCTCTCCAATAGATTTTACGGAATCAACTTTCGAAGATACTTCAGTTGCAGATATATTATACGCAGATTTTAAAACGCTCAATCTAGGAGCTTTAATGATATCTTTTTTCGCATAATTGAATATAGTTCCTTCAGTAATAATTGTTCCCACACTTTTGCAACTAGTAAGAGTGCTTGATTTTGTTTCTTGTGTATTGATATTTGTATCTTCGTTAGTATATTCAGATTCTACGATTTTATCGATTTTATGAATAGATTTTACTTGATCTGAAGAAATATTTTTCAATGAAATTTGCTTAGAAACTGATGGTTTTACTGCAGTTATACTGGGTTTTTTTGTACTCTTTGCATACAAATTTATTCGCTCATTCACATTATTATCTATAATCTTTTCCATTTCTTTTGTATTATTATATATAGAGCTTGCAATTTGACTATTATTTGCAATACTTATTAAATTTTTTTCTTTAATGGAACTCATATTAATTTCATTATCAGAAGAAATTATATGATTACTTGTATCTTTATTAATTGTTGGCGTTTTGTGTAAATTAAGACTTGGCATAGCCATCAATTTCCGTTGTACATCAGCATCCGATACATCCAAAGGCTCATTAGTATCGAAAATAGATATGTTCAAATGTTTTCGTTTAGTTTTATTTATATTCTTTGATTTCATTTTCTTTGATTCTCCAGACTTTGAATGTTTTTTCTTTTTCTTTAATGGCTTATCTGCAGCTTCTGAAAAATCAGAACTTTCTTCTATTTTTATATTTTCAATAATATTATTACTTGATATAATGATATTAGAACTTCCTTGAAGATTATTTTCTAATTGAGCACTTTGCTCCGAAAATGTTGAAGGTAGAAAATTAAAACTATCACTTGGCTCCATTTTTATTTCAGTCTTCACTTTAACATCTTCATTAATACTTTTATTATAATCTTTTTTAGATTTAGATTTATCAGTATTTTTTTTCTTACGTTTTCGACTTTTTTTGCGATTATAACCGTCATCGAACACGGAAGCTTCATTCACATCTATAAAGATCATTTATTAAATTTTATAAATATAAATTATAGACAAATTGTAATATATATATAATATAATATATTATTAATTATAATATTATTATAATTATTATAATTATTTGATTTTACATATACATATTGAAACACAAAAATATAATTTTTACCCATTTCTCCAGCTTTTAGCCATATATCTTCTAAAACTTCCAATTGTTGTTCATCTGGCTGATCGTCTACTTCTTCCAATTCTAAATCTTGTAATACTTTTTTAACATCTGGTGGAATATCAGGACGGTTTACTAATTCTTCCATATCAACATCAGGATTTGTGGCCATTATGTTTTTCTTTTTATGTATAGTGTGCCGTTTATTTTTTGGAGCAGCATTCAAATAACTTTGTGGTAATTGACTATTACTACATAAAAGATCCATTTGAGAAGGCATAGGTGCAGCTGTTTGTTTGGGATCTTCAGGATGAGGACCAATATCTTCTCCACGTAACCATAATTCATATCTATAATATATTTTAAATTTATTCTATTTATTCCATATATATTGATAATGCTTTTTCTAAAAATTATTTTTTACCTTTCTGGCTGAAACCGTTTTACAAACGTATCCATAGATATTTTAACCATATCTTTACTACAGGTACATTGTGTAGCTCTTTTACCATATTCTACCCATCGTGGGGCAGCAAAATTTGTGGATTCAGCACAATTGAATCCATGGTTAAAACCTGCATGATATCCATAAGGAAAAGTAATCATAATTTCTCCAGCTTCTTGTGTTATCTAAAAAAGAAAAAAAATATTAATTATAATTTTTATTTCTATATAATCTTTAATTTATAAATAATTGAAACTTACTTTATTACATGGAATAGAATATTGTTTTAATATTTGAGGTGAAATAAGAGACATTTTGTGACGCAGGAAAGCCTGACAACTTTGATAACTTGATGGGAAAAAACCACTAGCTAATCTCTCTAATCGTCGACCATGTTCTGGTGGTATAGCATACCAGGTTTTTGGAGCTCCAAAATGTAAATAATTTATGGAATATAAATCCATATCTTCTGTATGCCATGCAAATGTAGTTTTCCACATTCCAAAATACAAATAAGCTGTATTAACACCATCAATAGATATACCATAATCTTTATTCACATAATCAAGTATTGTCCCCAAATGATTAATATTCCATTCTTTTACATCTGGATCAGTCAATGAACCAGATACATCTGCTCCATATATTGGTGCTACATATGTTATATTTTTCCAATATTTTCTCTCTAAGTCTTCATAATCAAAGTGACGAGGAGTATTATACCTTTCAGAATTAGCCAATTTGCTATATTCTTTAACAGTCATAGATTTTTTTTGTATATTAATTTGTTGATAAAGACCTTGTTTGCCAGTTACAACCTGACAAATTGGTGCGGGGATTGTAAGATCTAAATCATCTAAATCATAACCTTTTTTTCTTGGAATCCATTCAGGTGGTGGAATTACTTTTGCTAAGCCAGCTTTATGAGCTCCTTTGCTTTCCATATATTCTACATACTTGGTAAAATCCTTAAATTCTTCATATGTGGGTCTAAAGACCTGAATACGCGGGGTACCCCGTGAAATGTTGCTAACCATTTTTTTCTCAATTTACATACCTAAAAAAGAATTGAACTTCATAAGAAATAGTTAATTCACTTGAAATATATTCATTTACACTTCAAAATATTAAGATTAAATATAAATTAAATATTAAAACATTCCATAAAAATTTAGAAAAACTTAGAAAATTAATTCTATTTAAAAAAGTTTACTCACAAATTTTCGAATATATATCTATGATATAGATAAATAAAATCATAAAAATTGTGACATATAAACAATAAATTAAACATCTAGATTCACAACACATACGATATTAATTTAAAATATATATACGATAAAAAAACGAACAAAATAATATGATGTAATACTTTTAACCATAATCAAAACAATATAAGATAATTCTATTTAAATTTGTTTTCATAAATAACAACATTTAAAAACGAGAAGTTGAAAACGAGGTGCAATGTTTTTGAGTCGAGACGCGCCGGAGGTGCATAAACAAAATGGATGGTATCTATTGTCAAGGAATACTTCTTAAAATAAACTTTCTTACGCTTCTGAGATAGGTTTTAAAAACTGAAATGACATGCCGTAAGGAAATAGAATTATTATTAATATTAATGATTTGCATCATGTATTTGATTCTTAAAGAGGGTTTCCATCGTAGAAATGATAGCTGTTAACGAAATCTCGTGGTGGTGGATATATTGACCGACACAAATCAACGTGTTGAAATTGTACGATTTTTCACATCACTATCAAACACGATATATTACTTACATCGAAATTGGACGTTAAAAATCATCTTTTCTGTATAAACACCATGTTCATCCAGATATTATGATGGATCTTGCGATTTGACACATCTACCGCTGTACCCCGCGCGTCTCATAAAACCAATAAAGATGGCGTTCAGTTTAGAACGCTAGAACATCAACGTGTGAATAGAAAGCGGTAAATTTAAATTTTTGCATTTTGTCACGTACGTAAAATTTTGTCAATGTTATTAGAGAAATTTTATATTATATGTATTTATAATGAAATATTTGCTTTTAATATTTATGTTTCTAGCTCTGTATATAATTATAAAGTATAAAATATTGAAAATCAATTAATATTATTATTATCAAAGAAAATTTTTTTTTTATGATATTAATAATTATATAAATAGAAGAAAATAAATTGTAATGTATATAAAATTTTATTGCATATATAAAATAATTGACTTTACATATATTTATAATATAATTAGTTACAATTATATTTTATATATGTAATAACTTAAATACATATTATATATTGTAGTATTTATATAATTAGATTTTTTTGTGTGATGCTAATTAATAAAAATGTAATTTTTAATTAAATATATATTAATTAATCATTTTATATACAATCTATAGAACTCCATCCTATGTCATTTATAACTACTAATATACTCAAATGATAAAAAAGTAAAGATAAAATAAATATCAATAACAATATTTAATGTATATCAATAAAAAATTATATTCAAAAAATATAATTTATTTATAATTTATAATTAATTATCAAATAAAATTTATTTATAATTATAATTATTATATATAATTTATAATTATTATAATAATTATATATTATTTATAATTTATTAAAAATACAAATATTATATTAAAATATATTGTATTATATATTGTATTATATTAAAATATAATAGTAATATGTTAATGATTTGTTAATTATAAATTTTTAATTCTATTCATTTTAATTATCAATAATTTATATTATATTACATATACTTAAAATTTAAATAAAAAGTATTGTTGTTAATAAACTTTTATAAGTTTCCTATCATCAAACATTTTATTTTCAATTATCTTTAATATAAAAATTAGAATAAATTATCTTTAGTATAAAATTAATAATACAAGCATAATTATAAAATTTATTTTTGATATTTATTCTAAATTCATTGTATTTATTGATGTATTTACATTATTATCTCTTGACAATATATTTTTTTTTTTTCAATTTATCAACACATTAATTTTAACTATTTTTTACGATAAATAGAAGAAATAATAATTTATTTTGTACGAATAAAAAATGAAGATTATAATAAATTATAATGAAGTGAAGATAATATATTATATGTTGCATAATTTTTTGATATACGAAACTTGAATGCATCTCAAGTTTATAAATAAACATAAATATTTATTAGATTTGCAATTTAATATCAACTGATGTAATATACATACATAGACACAATATATATGCGTAGACACAAGTGAACTTTCAACACTATATCGAAATAAGGACACGTGCTAAGAGTGGTATTGAAGTTTCACTTATAGTTCAACATTTGAGGTATGCAATACCTCAATCGCTAGTAATATATGGTGTTTCTTTAAAAATATATTTACTTTTTTTCAAAATGTTTTTCATTTAAAATCTTATAATTAGTATGATTTATTTGATGCAATTAAATTAAAGAAAGTGTAATATAGTTTGATAGTGCAAGATAATGTGTGATTTAAAAAGGTAAATATATTTAAAAAATTTATAGATATAAATATAAATAATATTATAGATATAAATATTTATAATAAAACAACAAATTTGTTGCATTATATTTTTTGCGATTTATATTGCACACCTGTTATTTATCACAAATTGATTTTTAAACAGGTAGATATTTTATAAACTGATATCATTTGATAAACAACTGTTCGATAGAAACACAAATTGTTCTCGGACAGAACATGTTTCATATTATGTACAAAAAAGTGTTTATTTTTTTGTTAATTGATTTTAAAAATTTTGTTAAAGTTTGGATTATTTTGCTCATTACTTTAATAATAATATAAAAAATATATCTACATTCAATTATAAATTTTTAATTTGTAATAGTGAGTTTTTTTTTGTCTTATAGACTAAGTGATTTTCTTTTTTGATAACTACAAGATAACATTAGTCGATATTATAGAGATAATATACATATATATAGTGATTCAGAATACACATTAAATAACTAAAGATAAGTTTATTTATGTAAATTGTTTACTTCATAATCACATGTTTTTTTTGAAAGTTTAAGTTCAGTTCTTAATTATTGTATGTAAATTATTACATTAATCATTTTCATTTATATATATATAAATAACTTAATTTTAAGATAAAAGTTAATCATATTTAAGATTATAATCTTGTATTAATAAGGAGATTATTTTCTTTGTAAATATGAATAATCTTTTAGAACAGTACCAATATCGAGATGTCAATCTTCAATCTCTAAATTTTGTATTCCATGATATGAGTTTAAAAAAATTCGATTTGTTATCAGTAATTTTTATTTTAAAAGTTAGATTTAATCTTTTATCTAAAAAATAAATATGATTTTTTAAATAATTCTAAAAGATAAAATAATTAACAATGAATCATATAAATTTTATATAAATACACAAAATTATAAATTGATTATAAATTATTCGTGAATTTAATGATAAATAGTTTTATTTTTTTTTTATATTAAAAATTAAATTCTTTAAAAATTATATTTATTTTTTAATTATATTTAATTTATATTTAATTATATTTTATCAAATGAAATAATACATTCAAATCGGTAAAAAGGAAATCTATATTACCAATAAATGAACGAAACAAGACAAATTTTATCAACTAAACTTTGCTACATGTAACGTGCGCGGTTTAATAACCGCGTGGGAGGGAGAAGTATGAAGCTTTGTTCGCCACAGAAATACAGCAGTACAGCAACGCGCCTCTGTATGCGATCAAGGAGTGTCTGCTGATGACCTCCGTCTTTACTTTTATGGTGTTGTCCTCTCGTTGTAAACTTTGTATACATTCTTTGTATACATTTCATGACGTGTTATATTCATTAATATAAGAATTGTGACATAAAATATAAAAGTAGATGAAGTGTTTCTATCAAGGATTAATTATCTATTTTTTTTAACAATTAAGTGCGTGATATATAATTTTATTGATATGTGCTTTTTGACATATTATTAAAATAATTTATTGATTGTTTTATTTTATGAAAAAAATTTCTGTTGTAAGAATTTTTTTATTAAAAAGTATTAAATATCGTCATATTTCAAAAAATTAGTATTGAATTTCCAGTATATATCGTATGATCTATAAAAAAAAACTGATTTATTTTGTATATTGTGCTCTGATCTTAGAGACGCGTTAATAGTACATCAGCAGCTGATAAAGTGAGTGTAGCGATATGGATTAAGAAGTCTTTATATTTCAAATTTTGCAATGTGAAAACATGCCAAATATATATTATAACATAATATATACTATATATTATTATGTATATATATTATATTGTATATATATTATATATATTATTATACATATATACTATTATAACATAATAGTGCTTCTCAACTTTCACAAATTATGTACAAGTACAACTAAATTTAATCGTAACATTGTAAAAATGTAAATGTATCTTAAATCTTTAAGAGTATTTATTTAAAATTTTTTATACATTTTATATTTTTCTTTAACTTTTTCTTTTGTTTTTATCGAAATATGGTATTAAATAATTGTTTTATTACTGATTCATATTATATATTTCGTTATTTGCAATTCAAATTATTAAGAATACCAATAAGTGTTACCAACAACTTTTTAATTATTTGTTGCTTTTTATGCTATACATGTTTGTAATATACCAATAGTCATCTATAATGACATTTAGTATCGATAAAACTGCAATTAGAATGTAATATTTTGTCGATTAAATATGAAATGATTTGAATCTTGTTGCTTTATGTGTATAAAATTTCATGAACACTCACGGATGTTGCGATGATTACGAAATGTAATCAATTTTTCCAAACTTTATATCAATGTATAATGTCTAATTTTTTTTTTGTGAATTGTTTATTGTGTTCTCATATGTGTTTTATTGTGCTTAGTGTTGATAAATTGCGTCGGCCATTAAGAAAAGAAAAGAAAGCATCATAGTGAAAAGTCGTCGAATGTGAGTATCCAAGAAAGACGTAGACGAAGAAAATGGGCACGAAAGTACTCATCGAGATGCAACAACAACTAAGGCAAGTTGTGTCTAGATCCGATACTGCACCGACCAGTACAAAGAAATTAGAGGACTTAATGGATATCCATAACTCAATATTTTTAGTCTTTGAGGATATTACCTATAGCGCGAGACCATGGATTCTTTCTAGAAGTAAGTTTTTTTATTAAAAATTAAATAAAATCAAATTAAATAATTTTCTTTCGTAAAATAGGTTTATAGTAAATTTCATAAGAAATTTTCAGTATTGAAAAAGGAAAAATTGTATTAAATATAAAGAGAAATTAGTGTCTTATTTATAGAAATTCTTATCATATGATATATAACATAGTATTTGGAGTCATCATTTATTTAATTCAAAGTATAATTTCAATTATTTAATAATAAAAAATATTAAAATTTAATTGCACATATGTATGTTATAACAAAATCAATATTATGTTTATTTATAATATAAAATTTTTATAATTTAACGGGATTTATAAGTATAATTAGTTTAGTATTGGAATAATAGTTTTTTAAAATTGGTTAATTTTAGTATCCATCAATCTAAAAAAAAAATAATTGCTTTTAGTTAACATGAATGAATTGTATTAAATTTTATACAATTCGTTCGAGTTGTTGATAATTATGGAAATTTCTATAGTCGTAAAGCACACGTTATTACACGTGATTTGTACATATATATATATATATATATTTATATATGTATTGTTATCAATGTTACAAATACACATAAGGAGTGTTGTAATGAATATTATTCAAATTATAATGAGATATTAATGTTTTTCTTTAAAAAGTTTCTTTAAAAGTTCTATTTTTAAATTTCATAATTAATTTGTTAAAATAAAAATAATTTTTAACTTTTAATAAATTTCAATTCAATTTCCATTCATTAATCTTTTATTTCAATCTCTAATCTAATTAACAAACAAAAAATTTAAAAAACAAATAGTTATGATATAATCTGATATAAGGCGAAACTTTATTTACATAATGCAATTATAATAATATATAAAAATTAATTACAATCAATTTGAATAACAAATGCTTATAGTGAAGAATACGGAAAAAAATTAAAAGCAAAATGATAATAATGTCAAATAATAATATAATTTATTATATTATTTATAATAATAATAAAATTTATTATATTATTTAATTTAATTCCTTATTTTATCATATAATAAATAATTTTAATAAATAGATATAATTTATATATAATAATTTATATATAATATATATTATATATATATATTATATATATATAAAATATATATATAATTTATATATAATATTTTTGAAATAAAAAAATAATAATATATTTTATAAATAATAATTATATATTTTATAAACAAAATAATATAAATAATATTTTAAACATATTTTATAATGAATGTATTGTTATAAATTAATTGTTGAAATAAATGTAATACAAGTTTTTTCCTCCCTTTGAATGCTTAAGAATTCATTTCAGAGCGTACAAATATAGATTGTAAGCACACTCAGAATCCTTTCCTACATGTTATGTGTACGTGAGCGACATGTGTGCCGTCCAATCGTTCTTATGAGTTTATTAACCCTGAAATAGTTAATAAACAGAAACGATACAAAAGATGATAGAATAATAAATATCATTGATGGTGTCTTTAAAAAGAACAAGAAAAGAGTTAAAGAACAAGAAAGAGCCAACTCGTCTGTGACAAGTTCAATAAGATTTTCATTATATTGCGGTTAATGATATAAAGAGCATCTTTCATTTTTGTTCTCGTTATAGTTTTTTAGCACAATAAAGCCTATATCAATATATCATTTTATTAAAAAAATAATTTATTAATATTATTAGAAAATTATATATATATTTCTACTACTCTTATAACATACTATTCGCCGTTATACTTTTTTTTTATTTCAAACCATTTCCGTCGATTTTACTTACTTTCTAGTGAAAACGATTAGTGTTCATGAACGGTCATGTTTGTAAATATTAAAAAATATAATATTGTACAGATTTCATAAGAAAAAAGGAGAAAGTAATTATATTAAAAAATATAAATTATCATTTGTCTATTATTAATAATTAATAATTTATATAAATAAGTAATTTATTTTTTAATTTTATTGATATGCAAATTAATTTGCATTGAATAGATTTTAACTTTTTATATCATTGATTCACAGGAAGAATTAAATACAAATATATATTTTTGAACAACATGAAAAAAATGCGCGCGCATGTATACTATACATATTATAAAGTGAAAGTATGAAATATATGTATGGTATTCGTAAAAAATGTTATAGCAGATTATAAATAAAATCTTTTTTCTTTCTTTTTTTTTTCTTCTTATTCTTGTTAGAACATTTTACTTATAATTTATGTGAGTAATATAATAAAATAGAAAAATAAGATTAAGTTTTATCTATTCTTTGTTTATGTAGCCATTCAATTCATTTAATAAAAATTGAAACTCTGATTATTAAAAAAATTGGACTTGAAAAACTAATTGTCCAATATATGTGTATTAGTTGATAAATAATATCTTAAAAATGTTTAAAATTTTAACATAAAAATCTTACAGATTTTTATTAATATATTATTTATATCCATATATTATTATTTAAATTATTTATTAGTTATTTATTATTTAAATTTTTAATGATATTGTGTTATTTTTAATCATTTAACAATTTATATTATTTTAGAAAATATTTACATTAATGTTTGTTTCAGGAAAGACTGAACTATTGAAAAATGTGAGTGGCGAATTCAGAGCCGGCGAACTCACAGCGATTATGGGATTATCTGGTGCTGGAAAATCCACATTAATGGATGTTTTGACAGGTTTTACGTTAGTAGATTTTTTGCAATTTTTTTTATTTATAATTATTTTCTTTTATTTCTTAAAATAAGAGAAAATTTATTATTAATAAAAATATTTTGTATATAACAATTTAAATAATTTAAATAATGTAAATAATGTAAATAACAATTTGTTTAATTTAAAATTGAAATGAAAAATAATTTAGTACTAGCATTAATATTTATAGAAAAATTTTTGATAAGTTAAACTTGATACTTCATAATAATCTTCAACATAATAGATTCACTAGAGAATCATAATATATATCTATATAATTAAATTTATTCTTTAATAAAGTATCACAGTATTCTTTATTTTTTATATACATATATATAAAATATATTTGAAAGATTATATATA
>NW_025223500.1:2418795-2548652 GCF_014066325.1 Apis laboriosa
TTTTATATATATATTTTAATCAATTCATAAAATTATTTAGAAAATTTAGTATGTAGTGTTTTTTAGTGTTTATATTCTATAATAATATTATTTATCTGAATTTTTTATATTAAAGATAATTTTAATGTTATTTTTATCCATGATTATATACGAACAATAATTTTATGTAGTTAGATGAATTTAAAATGCTGGTTGTTAGTATATATTTTAGAATATTATATAATAAATGTAGAAGATCTTTCTTTAAATAATTTTACTGTATATTTTTCTACTAGCATCGATATCATTGATATTAGACTGTACGTTATGAACATTTGGTGTAATGTTACGTTGGCACAATTATTATATTATGCGTCATTATCACATTGCACTAGTTCTAGTAACGTGAAATAATTGCTAATTGTAAAACTTGAAACTCATATATTCTGTAGAAACATTCTATTTTCAGAAGATCTAGAAATATCAAATATCATTGATCTATAACTATGTTTTTTAATATTATATTATTTTATAAAATAAATTGATTTTATATTAACTTATGTTATGACTTTACATCAAATTGAATTATTTGAATATATATAATATAAAAAATATATATTTTTTTTATTTATAAAATTAAAAATATTAAACTTATACATACAAAATATTTCAATATCTTCAAAAAGTTTTTTTTTTTAAATTTATTTATAATTATTAATTATTTTTATTTATTTTTATATATGTCAATTATTCACATTTATTAATATAATAAAAAATAATTCGAAATACTAAATTGTATGAAAATGTGTTAATGTAATAAATGTGTTAATGTAATAATGTGTTGGAAACTTAATCAGTCACATTATATTGTTTCATTATTCGATCAAACACGATCTATATTTCTGTTCAATGTATCGAAGTTCAATTGCAATGTACATTAGTAGTAATACATTTATCAGCGATAAACTTACCAAAGAAGTCATTTACTTCGTAAAAGAATGATAAATATTGCAGTTAGCAATATATTTCAGTTTTATGAATAAGAAATGTTGTTTATATATTTTTTCTTTTTGTTACCATAAAAACTTATAAAAATGGAATTTATATTATACAAAAGAAATGATAATTATTTTTATATTTATTATTTTTACATTTTTATATTATTTTTTGTTCGAACCATAATACTTAATAAAAAATTCAAATGAATACATCATTTAATATCTTGTCACTTATTTACATCAATTTCAATAATTCAATACAATTCATAATAAAAGAAACTTAAAATAGGGCATATACAATTTTTAAATATAATAATTCTATAATAAAATAATATTCTATAATTCTAGAATAATATAATAATAATATCTATATTATTATTTTTTATAAATAAAAAAAAATCATTTTAAACAGATAAAAAATAATCAAAAATTTAAGAAATTATAGAATTAATTAGATTTTATAACATTTTTATTTTCATCGTTATTAATTAAAAATATATATCGTTTCACATGGTTCATATGTCTCAGATATTTGTATAATATATATTCACAATCTGTGTAATATCTTAAATAAATTGACTAATTAGTATTATTAAATTGCCATTTTATATTATCGTTTACTGGATCACATAAAGTAAATTACCAACTGTAACTATTGTTCCATCTAGAATTAATTTTTTATTACAAGAAAAAGGAAAAAATTAAAAAGAAGATGAAAACTAAAAATGCGTAAGAAATTATCAAACTTAAAATGAATGATTGGTTTTGGACCATTTACAGAACGGCTGGTGTAACCGGGAATATAATGGTTAATTCAAAAACTAGGAATCTCAATGAATTTCGAAGATTATCTGCATATATAATGCAAAATGACAATTTGCAGCCACTGTTGACCGTGCAAGAAGCAATGAATGTCGCCGCAGAGCTAAAACTTACTACAAATCACCAGCAAAAAAAACAAAAGGTATCTTTATTCATCAATAATTAAATTATCTTCGTTATTCGTTCATATAATATAGTAAAAGATATATAATACAGTAAAAAATATAATCAAAGAACTATATTTAGTTATAGTTTCACAATACCGGAAATAATTGAAAAAGTATTTAGTGAAATGACTATTCTTTATAGCTTTTTTGTAATTGAGTGGGCATTCAAAATCAAAATATTTCTTATTGTTAGAAAATTTTGTTGTTTTGTCCTTTAAGATTAAATTTTCTTAAAGAATAATAATTTTTCTTTATTTAAACTTTTAAAAAAGAAAAATTCATTGATTTTTTTTTTAGATATGATTTTTATTTATTTTTTTATTTAACTTCTATGAATTCAAATAAAATTGAAATTTAAAAAAAACTTACACTTAAAAAAAAAGTTGAATAATTTTCGTTCTACTTAATAAAACTTTATACTTACTATTTTATACTAAAAAAATCAAATGAATTAAGTTTATTATGAATTAAGTTTATTATGAATTAAGTATATCAGATATATTTATCTATCTCTCGTTAATTGATAGTTTTTTTTTAAAATAAACACATTTTCAGATTGATCAGATTTTGGTTACAATGAGTCTTGATACATGTCGTCATACACGAACAGGACAACTCAGCGGCGGAGAAAGAAAAAGATTAGCTATTGCTTTAGAATTAATCAATAGTCCACCAATTCTATTTCTCGATGAACCCACTAGGTATATACATAAGTATATCCATCTAATTATTAAATTTTAATATTAAATTTTAGAATTTTTTTTTTTTAAATATTAAAAATAGCGATCATATAACTCAATATTTATTGTAGCGGACTTGATAGCGTTACCTCAAAATATTGCATAACGTTATTAAAACAGTTAGCAAAGGCAGGACAAACAGTGATTTGCTCTATTCATCAGCCTAGTGCTTCGCTCTTAAACATGATCGACCATCTTTACGTGGTGGCAGACGGAAATTGTGTTTATAGTGGTAGCACGCAGAATTTAGTGCCTTATTTGAGCAGTCTCGGTTTGCAATGTCCAACTCATTATAATCCGGCTGATTATCGTAAGTAAATGGGAAATTGGTTATACTTAAACATTGTGTCATTTCCTTCATCATATTGATATGTTGTCTATAATAATATATACAAATAAAGTAAAGATAATCGTCTTTTAAAAAGAAAAGAAAACGTTACAAAAGAAAAAAATGTGAATTATTTTTACGATACAATATATATATTGAAAACAAGTATTCTATTACTCAGATATAATATATATATACAAAAATTTATGAATTATCATAAGAAAATTACTATAAAATACTCATTAGCGTTTTTTTTTTCATGTGTATCAATGTAATCAATCAATGTAAAAAATTAATAATGATTAAATTCAAATATGTTTAGAAAAAAAAATATTTTTGTAGTAATGGAAATCTGCAATGGAGATTATGGCAAATATGTACCAGAAATGATAAATGCTATCGAGAATGGGAAAAATAATGCATGGAGGTCAACTAGCAATGTAACCAATGTCAATCATCAGGAGGAAGTGATTGCTTTGAACGTGACAGCTTCATTTCAAGCACTTCGACAACGATCTCCGGTAGAGATACAGCACGTTCATACTCGACATAAAGGATCTCCTGATTATGCTACTAATTTTTGGAAACAACTAATTATTCTGCTTAAAAGAAATGCAATCAGACTTTCAAGAGACAAGGTAATAGATATTTTGTATTTAGAATAAAAAATTTATTTATAATTTAAATTTCTATAATTAACATTTCTATAATTTTAAATTATATCATTATAAGAAAATTTATATATATATAATTTATATAGTTCAAATTGCAAATAAGTCGTAAGTAAGTTCAAGTAAAATACAAAAGGAACTGACATGCTTATTAAGATATTTATAGATTCATTTCATTTTGATCTCTATTTATTGATATGTGCAGACGAGTCGCATATGAATAAAAATAGATACACGACTGGTCGGTGACGCCTTCGTATATTCGATACGGAAATGTACAATAATAATAAAACCAGCCCCATTTGTGAGATTCATAGATTACGAGAGACGACGTTTATTAGATGATAAGACTTGTAAAAAGGTCCGTTATAATATTATTTTCTTTGAGTTAAATTATATAATTTGATTATAATGTTTCAATCAAATTTAAAAAAAATTGTAATTGAAATAATGTAAAAAAGTTTTGAATTATATATTATTTATTATATAATTCAAGAAATTAAAATAAATAATTAACAATTATATATAGAAATATGATATAAGGAAAATTTATGATCAATAACAAGTAATATAAACCACTAAGGTATGATTGACCTTGACTAAAGTATGATGTATCAAATAATTACGAGAGAGAAAGAAAAAAAGATCGGATACATTTATAATAAAACAATTTATAATTTTTAATAAATATTTCAATTCACCAAAAAATGTCCAATAAAGATTCTACGATTTCTTAACATAAAATCGACTTTTATTATTTACAAACATTCAATATCGTGTTTAATGTATTGAATGTAAACAATTCATCAGTAGATTCAGAAGTAAGTACAAAGTCGCATAAAATTATTACTTCCAACAACAAAAATCACTTCATAAATTCAAAAAAAAAAGAAAAAATCATTGGTCAGAAATCAGGGTCACATATAAATACATATTTCCATATTCATATAATAAACAGACATTGTTAAAACAAACAATTCGAAAATAATGCTTTCTACATTCAACAAATAAAGAAATATTGAAAATTTGTATTTCATTTGCATTTATGAAATTGATATTAATATTAATATTAATAATCTTGTGTTGACAACTTTGAGTTAATATAATCAATTCTTTTGTTTACATACATTCAATATATTGTAAAAGAATTCACGATATCGAATGTTCTTAAATGATAAAACTTTTATGTCAAAAGAATTAATTGTAGAACTTATGTTAACGAGATTTTTTTTATTTCTTAGTATTATAAAAAAACCTTAAAGTCTTAGATTTTTTTTCAATACCTTGAAATATCTTTTGTATGTTTTAAGGAAGTAAGACAAATTTAAATTTTGATCTTTTTTTTGTAGGTATTAACATTTACTCGACTTTCAATGCATTTTATAATTGCTCTGATCGTTGGCGTGATTTATTTTAAAGTTGGTCAAGATGCTGTATATGTGTTGGATAATTTCAATCTTTTGTTTTTCAATATAATGTTTCTAATGTTCAGTGCGTTTAGTGCAACGGTAACAACGTGTAAGTAATTGTATTTTAAATAATTATTGTTTAGATTAGATAATAACAAATTATAATATCATATTATTATAGTTCCCTCGGAGCTACCAATCATTATGAGAGAACATTTTAATCGTTGGTATAAGTTACATTCTTTTTATCTTGCTAACAAATTAGCTGATATTCCTATTCAATTCACAGCCATTTCTTTGTACATTCTTATTGTATATTATATGAGTGATCAATTATTAGAACTTCAACGATTTTGTCTTTACACGCTGATGTGTTTCGCTGTTAGTATAGTTGCGCAAACGTTTGGCCTTTTAATTGGAACAGGAATGAAAGTACAGGTTCGTATAAAAATATATTTCTTTAAAGTTATCTGTTTGTCATATTTTATTTTAATATTTGTTTTAGCATGGTATGATATTTGGACCACTTACAATTCTTCCATTTTTAATATTTAGTGGATTCTTTGTTCAATTCAGAGATGCCCATCCATACTTAAGATGGTTATTTCATTTATCGTTTCTTAAATATGGTTTCGAGGGTGTAATGATTGCTATTTATGGGTAAAATAGTTTTTATAATAAAATATATTATTTAATTTTTTAATATGTATACTATTGTAATACAATATTCTTATATAATTTCAGTTATGACAGACCAAAACTTTCTTGTTCGGATGTCTATTGCCATTTTGCAATACCAGAAACACTCTTGAATGCTGTAGACATGAAACAAGCTAATTACTGGTTTTGTTTAATCGTGTTGGTCGCTTTATATGTTATGTTAGACATAGGAACGTACACATTATTGAAATTGAAGTTAGAAAAACGTGTATGAAAAAAAAAAAATTATAAGTGAAATTATAAGTGAAATATTAATGAAACATTTTTTTTACAATCGTGCTGTGTTCAGTGTAAATAGAACAATATATATAAACGAATTATTATTGAAGACTGATTTGCTTTTAAAATTTCTATATAAAAAAAGAAAAAATTTATAAAAAGTATTTACTAAAAAAAAATTAAATTTGCATTTAATAAAATTTTTATTATGAAAAAGAAAATAATAGATAATTATTTATGTAGCATAATTATATAAAATGATTTTTTTGAAATGCGTATCGAAATAAAAATAACAATTCTGTTATCACAAGATAGTAATTATCATAAATCAACGATATCTTTTTACTACTATGTTTCGAATGATATAGCAAATTTTTTCTATAAATTATTTTTGTTTAGAATATAATATACATAGATAATATCTAAAAAATAATTAATTTTTCGTATATTTCATGTTCATTTCATATTCATAAATCTACGATATATGAATATGAATAAAAAAAAAATAAAAATTTTATGTAATGTTATAACTAAAAAAATTAATATGTATTTTTCATAAAAAATATAATATTAAAGAATTAAATATGTTTCTTTATTTTTAATTTGTATTTAAACTCATATCATTTATCTATTAAATAACTAATTTTTGATTTTCAAAATTTTGCTGATAAATTAAAAAAAATTTTTTTAAAATTTAATATTTAAAAATTTTTTTATTTCAAGATAAAATTTAGAAAATCTGTTTATAAAAAAGAATTATTCAAAAATTGATTTCTTTATAATATCGTAATATAAATATTATTTTAATAAATTGAGATTTAAATATTGTATAATAAATATAAATTTTTTAAATATTCTATAACAAATTATTAAAATTTTTCTTTATTTCGCATTTCTGATGATTTAAAATATTTGATAACTTAAATGATTTAAAATAAAATTAAAATTATTTTAATTTAAAATTTTTATAGATTTAAAATTTTGCGATAAATTTACCTTCATATTATTAACATATCATATCATATTATTAAAATCAGTAGGAAGATATTTTTTTCAACAAATTTTATCAATTTTATATCAATCAATTAAAATTGATTATCATATCGATTGTATATTCAAATATATTAAAAATAATATTTGATTGAATAATATTATCTAATTTTTAAAAACAATATTTAGAAAATACATATACATATGTTATAACAGACTATGTATAATTCAAAATCAAACGGAATTGGATCATTCTAAGCGGACAAGAAAATTGTACGGCCCTGCAATATAGAGTTAATATCGGTCGTCGCAGTCATTATAATGAATTCGAGCATATCGTGTGTTTCTGTTGTGTTCGTTGGTGAGTAAATATAATGTTCTTCCCAGCAAATAAAATATAAACAAAATATCACTTTTTTTATTTGATATTTTTTTTTATAATATATAATCATTTCGATATGAATTCTAATAAATAATATGAATTTTTATTTTGTTGTTTGCTGTTAAGTTTATAAATTCCTTATCAATTGATAAAATCTGTTATGTATAAAATGTCAAACTATCAACAATGAATTCAACTATAATGAATTTAAAATTACAATCCATTAAATAGTCTTAAAAATTAAAAAATAGTAATGTTATGCTTTAAAATATTTCGAAATCTAAATTTGTTGAAAATATAAATATAGTATGTTAGCAACAATTTGTATTTTTAATGAAGAGAATTTTGAATATTTGAATATAAATCTTTTTTTTAAATAAAAAAAAATATATTTTGTCATCAAATTTGAATATATCAAAGTGCATCACTCATAATTATATTATTGAATGATAATATAATGCAACATAATATTCATTATCGTAGATTAAATTTCAGTGGTTTAATGATCAGTTTAAGATTTAATAATCAACAAGCGTAGTAATTTAATAATGGAAGCACATCACTACGATACAATCGTTGATTCAACAATAAGAATGATCGACGAGGAAAGATGCACCATTCAATTGAGAGAAAATCAGAATTTTTTGAATCCAAGCAACCAACCAGTTACCAAAATATACATTGAGTTTAATAATCTCTCATACACGATCCATTCCAATAAAGGCAAGTACTTTCATTTTTACTGTTTATAAAGAAAGTGGAACAGCTGTACTGTTCAAGAAAAGAGGATAAATTTATTTATCGATAAATGAAAGAAAATATTATTTTGCTTTATCAGTATTAACTTTCTAATTATTAAAAATTTTTTAAATAAAATTTTAAAAAATATTTTAAAATTATAGTAAAATTATTTATATTTTAATGAAGAATTATGATAATCAAAATTGTAAAATTTTATCATATATTTTTTTACGATATATTTTTTTTTTAATTGATAGCATTAATTGCTTTCTATTTTATTTATCGAATACAAATTTAGATATTCGATAAACAATATAAGTATTCAAATTTATAAATTAAAATTTCAATTACAAAAATTCAAAACTAAAAATATAATATAAATATAAATAACGTATTAAATATTCGAAAAGTTGAATTTAAAAATTTAAAAATTAAATTTTAACATAGTATATTAAAAAATATTGAATATTATTTTATACGCTCTTTATATTTTTTTTTTAAATGATATTTCTTTTTGTTTATTTTTTACTACATATTTTGATGATTTTCATTTATTTTAATCAATTATTTATACAGATTATTATATTATAAATTGCCAGTAATTATTTTTATTAATTTACATTAATAAATCAATTTGTATAATAATAAATACGATAATACGATAATTAAAATTCAAAAAATGTACAAAATAGATATCACGTTAAAGTAAAAAATAATGTTAATTAATGCAGATATCAAAGATCGAAAATATAATTTAAAAATTTTAATAAGAAGATGAATTGTATTAGTAAATTTATCTTTTTAATTAAAAGATAATTTTTTTATTGTTATTTTATAAATGATAAAATAATAAAAATATAACAAAAAAAATAAGAAAAAGTTATTAGTATTATCAAAAATAATTTATGTATAAAATATAAAATATCTTCTTTGTTAAACATAATAAACGAAAATAATTATGTGTATTTATTTAACGGCTCCTGTAAATAAATATTTTATAGATTTTATAAAAAGAAATAGAATAAAGAAAAGAATTGAATTAAAATATTCTTAAAAGTAAATATTTATAAGATCGATACTTAAAAAAAAAATTTTTTTGAAAAATTTTGAACAATGTTGAATAAATATCCATTTTGTAATAAATGTCTTAATATATAATATACATATTATTTGGACAAAGTAAATAAAATTTAAAAAATGAAATTTTAGATATTCTAAAGATTAAAATAATTCACAAAAATATTTTTTGAAGTTTCTTAAATTAAATTTATATAAGCAATTTAATTTTACATTGGATATAGCAAATCGATAATTGTCAAATAAATTTCAACAAATATATTTGCATTATTTATTTATTTCAATTTCTTTTTTTTATAGGAAAATCAAAGAAGATATTAGAAAATGTGACAGGATATTTTCGTCCCGAAAGATTAATGGCGATTATTGGTCCTTCTGGTGCAGGAAAGACTACATTACTTCGTACTATATGCTCTTTGAAAACCACTAATGTCAAAGGTTCAATTATCGTTAATGGTAAAAAATGGAATGGTAGTGCTTTTCGAAAACAAGCATGTTTCCTGCCACAAGAATTTGTTTTATTACCTTTGCTTACTGCGAAAGAAACATTATATATTGCAGCACGTTTGAAAGTTAAAAATATTGATGAACCATATGCCATTAATCTGATTGTAGGTTAATTTAAATTTTTTTAGAAATTATACAATGAAAATTTTTATTTGTATAGGGAAAAAAATTTGTTGAGAAATTTTATACGAAAAATTTACAGATTAATTAAAATTATTCAATTACAGTATTAATCAAATATTTTTAATAGATATACTTCTAATAGATATACTATTAGATCTTATTGAACTTAAAATATTGGTAAAGATATCATTTTGAATAATTTTTTTCTTTATATATAAAAAGGCGATTGGATTAATTTTCAAGTTATTTGAAAAAAATTTTTGATATTGATTGACGATAAAAAGTTGCTCAAACTGATTTACAATTTATATTTCAATTATTTATTAAAATCGGTAGCAAAGAGATAATCGGCAGATTTATCAAATAAATGTAAAAGTTAATATGAAAAAATGTCCATCCAAAAAGGTATATTTTTCAAATTATAAATATAATAAATAAATTTAAATAAATATAAATTATTATAATTAATATATATTATAATTAATATGTGTAATTTAATGTGAATAATTCAGTGAGTAATTTACTAAATGAAATGAGATGGCTCTATTTTACTTATAATTTTAAACATTTTTTATACGAATTAGATATTTAATATGATCTTAACAATAATTAAATTAATATCAAATAAAAGTAATTGATTTTTACACTCAAAATAAAGAGAGATTATTTGTATTTTATTAGAATTATTGAAATCCATGCATTTTTAATTAAAATTCAAAAAATGTACAAAATAGAAATCCGAAAAAATTATTTTTAATATAATCTATCTATAAGAAATTTTTTTATTGATTAATTCATGAATATATTATAAATATTATATATTTATTTCATTTTTATTAAAATATTTATTGCACATTCATTTTTATATTTTTATTGTACATAATGATTTTAAACAATTTATTAAGATTATGTTTAAAAAAAATATTTTTATTATAAAAATGGAGATAGTAGAAATAAACATATTTTTAAAATATTTTATTTTTTAAGAAGTTATTGAACAATATATATATTGAATATATATTGAACAAATAAAATTCATTTTTTAAACTTTACACATTTCTAGTTCTTATCAAATTAAAACCATAAATAGACCATATTAGAAACATATATGCTGAAAGAAAAAAATGTTATTTTCATTAAAAAAAATATTTGAATCAATTATTAATCAGATATTTCTAATAGATATACTTGTATATACATTTTTTTAGCAAAATTCACTAAAATTATTCTTCTTTTTCGTAATTTTTGATCTCATGACATTGCAATTTCATATTTAAATATTAATTTAATGCAAAAGCAATAAATTTGAATACTTACTTCATATATTTATGAATATTAGATATCTTTATATATATATATATACTTTCTAATTTTCTAGAATCAACTTTCCAAAGATGTCTCATGAATATATTGGCATCTTTTTTATGAATTTAATGTTACAGATAATGGAAATAGCGGAAAACTTAAATTTGACGAATTGTTTAAATACTTTAGTAAAAAATTTAAGCGGTGGAGAACATAAAAGATTATCAATTGGCGTAGAAATAATTACAAAACCATCTGTTATATTATTAGATGAACCAACCAGTGGACTTGATAGTACATCCTCGTATCAGGTCTATTAATTATATACGTCTGATAATTTTAAGGAGCAATTTATGAAATGATTTATCGAATTTTTCAAATAGGTAATCGAATTATTACATAAAATAGCAAAAGGAGGTTGTACGATTGTTTGTGCAATTCATCAACCCAGCAGTCGTATAATATCACAATTTGATGATTTATTAGTTATACACAATGGAATTTCCTTCTATTGTGGACCTTGGAACGATGTTTTTTGTACCTTTAGTGAAGCAGGCTATCTGTGTCCTCAATTTTATAATATATCTGAATTTAGTAAGCAATAATATATATTAATAATTAATAATATTAGAATTATATAATATATATTAATGTAAATAACATTAACATTAGAATTATTTGATATCTTTAATTTTTTTATAGTTCTAGAAGTAGTGATAGGCGAAAGAAATGGTGATTTAAACAATCTACGCAAAATTAGTCATGATAAATATTTAAAATGGAAAATATGTTTCCAACATTCTATTATAAGTAATTATATTTTAATTTAAACTTATATTTACACAATTTAACAATTATAAAGTATAGAAATCATATTTTAGCAACAGATGTTACATCTACTCCAAAATTGAATATTATCAACAAATCGAAATTATATTTTATTTGGAACGAACAGAAGATTTTATTATTGAGAGCAATAATTTGTATTAAAAGAGACAATGTTAGTTGTTACATCAAAAGTTATATACCTTTTCGATCAAATATGAATTCGATTTTCTTTATATTTCATTTTTGTACAAAATATTTTATTTTTTTATAGACTTTAACAAAATTAAGATTTGCAGCTCATATAATAGTAGCTCTTCTACTAGGTGTAGTTTTTTATGATTCTGGAACTAATGCTAATAAAGCTAACAGTAATATAGCTTGTATATTTTTCATTTTACTGTTTTTATATTTTGCAAATTCTATGCCGGCTGTGCAAATGTGTAAGTTAAATATTTATTAACACTGTTTTTGCAATATTTAAATATTTAATTGATTCAACATTAATCCTCGTTATATTTTCAGTTCCCGTAGAAACTGCTGTTTTCTTACGAGAGTATTTAAATAATTGGTATCATTTAAAATCTTATTTTTTGGTGAAAGTTTTATCAGATTTACCATTACAAGTATGCGAAATAATAATATTAATATTTTTTCAAAAAAAAAAATAAAATCATTTTAAATATAATAATAATATCTTTATAGATTATCATACCTTCAGTGTTCATCATCATTACATATTACATGACTGGTCAACCAATGGAATTCAATAGATTTTTACATACTTGGTTGATTTGTATTTTAATAACGATTCTTGGACAATCATCGGGAATGCTCGTTGGTGCTGCATTCGATACGCAAGTAATAAATAATTTGAAACATATTTAAATTGTTGATTTTATAGTATCAAATAGATTATTGAAATAATAATACATTACATTATATCATATTAATTCATATATGGCAAATAAATTTATATATTTCACATAATTTAATAACAATATGATTTATATGTTTTGTAAAATAGCGTACTAAAAAAATTAATTAATATTTTCAGTTAGGTATCTTTTTAATCCCTGCTTTCAATATGCCAATGATACTATTTGCCGGATTTTTCCTGAAATTTAGCGAGATGGTATCATATCTTCAACCTTTATGTGCCATTAGTTTTTTTAGGTATATTAATTATTAAAGATTTGTTATTTTTATATAAAATTAATTATACAACAAAATTATTTTTGATATAGATATGCATTTGAAGGTATTCTGCAAGCAATTTATGATGGAAATAGAGAAAAATTGCGATGTTATGAAATCTATTGTCATTTACGTTCACCTAAAAAAATTCTGGAAGAAATGGATATGCCTAAAATTTCTTATTACACAATTATATTAGGTTTATGTCTTTGGATATTATGTTTACAAATTATGACATATTTAGTACTTAAATGGAAAACACACAAAGCTAAATAATGCATGTATGATGTATTTAGTATGTATATTTACTTTTTCATGTTTCTAATAGTTTTATAAAAAAAAAACTTATTAATATTAATATTTTTAAATTTTCTATTTTAATATTGTTATATTGATAAATTTTCAAATATACAAAGCATTAAAAAAAAAATAATATAAGATATAATAAAATACATATGTTTTTATAATAATTTTTTTTTATAATAAATTTAATTTATAATAAAAAATATTTGATTACATAGAAACAAGACAGATACAAGAATTATATATGAATTTATAAATGATTATTTATTTATCTATTTATATATTTTATTTTGCTATAGAAATATATATTATTTACAGCAAAATAAATTATTTATTTCTTTTACTTCTTTATTATGAAATTTATATGATAAAATATTAAGATTTTAGTATTCATAGAGAATAATAACTAGATATTAATATGTAACTATATAATTTAATCTTATTTATTCATTATTTTTTTATCTATCTGATATGATCCAATTTATATATATTATTTCAATTAAGAAATAAGACGAATAAGAAAATAGATATATCATATCTTTGATCTTTTCTCTGATTAGAAGCTTATTATAGATAATTATAAAACAATGAGATCTTCTTTTTCAATAATGAATTTTATTATTTATTTAATGAATTTTATTTTATAAATTTTTCAAATTCTGAAATATTAATAAAATTGAATTATAATTATTCGATTTATTATTAGAAGAAAATTAATATCAAACTGAACAGTTTCTCTTCAAATACATGTTATGATAACGTTTATCGAATCTTATATAAATAGATAAGAACAGAGAATATTTTCTTTTGTGTGTATAAGCAATATTTCTAAATGCTGTTTTGATTTCAATTTTAACTTTTGAAATATATGAAAACTATGAAGTTTTCATTTCAATTTTCAACTTTGAAATAGAACTTTAAAATAGATTTTTTATTAATATAATTTTCATTATATTCATCAATATTGAATTAATTTTCACAATTTTTTTTCAATTTAGTTAATCTCTTATATATATGTATTTATATTCATTAATAACTAAACAAAATTTATGAGTTTTAATAAGTAAGTAAATTTATCAATTTTTAATATTATATAAATAAGTGGAATAATCTTTGCTAGAAGCAAATCTAATTCATAATCAATGAACAATTATTATAAGTTTCATATTTTCAAAAATATTTTTTTCAATTATGGAAATCACAGAATTATATAAATACATATATATAAATGTAAGTTTTATAAATATATATTTGTATTATAGTTTAGAGATTAGAGAAAAAATAAAAAAATTTGCGATATCGAATTATTATACATAATAAATAATTAACTACATTTTTGATCCCAAATATAAATATATTAGATATATAATATATCTTAGATATATAAAATAGAAAGGATTATATAAAAATACTTTAAATATATATATACGCATAAATGACAATTACAAGTATGAAAAATTTATGATGTCATAAATTATGTTATAAAAAAATGAGCATATATAATCGCATACAGAAGTATACTTAATATATAATTGAGAATCATTTTTTAATTTTTTATAAATTTGCAATAAAAAAAATAATTGCATTGATAATTGACTTCTATTGAGCAATTTTTAAATATCACACCTAATTTCCGAATAATTCGGAAAATATCATTATAAATATATTATNTAATTTTTTTTCATTTATAAAAGAAAAAAACCACAAAATCAATCATTTTATCAAAACATTATTGCATCATTATTACAAATACAAATTATGTTTGATCATAAAACATTAATGATAATTTCGCATATTAATTTTAAAATAAAAAATATCCAATATTCAACATAAAATTTATTACAATTCTTAATAATCAAAATTACTATCAATTATTAATTAAAAAATAATTCGTGACTTTTGTTTCAAATATATTGCGAATTCAGAATCGTAAATCAAATAATATATAGCAAATCTATGTATATATTTAAATATTCAATTTAATAAAATATTTGTCTTTGATAAAATTTGAAGTGCGCAATATATTTATTTTTTTCGAAAATTTGTAAGAAATTATCAATTTCTTAAAAATTTTATCATATAGTATCTTATTTTATTATAAAACGAACCCTGTAATAGATATAATAGCGAAATTAGATGAATATAAATAGATATATACATTTTTCATTTTCATTTTACATAATATCCTATAGTTAAATTATCATATATAAGAAATTACGTTAGAATGGCAGTTTTGAAGGAACGTCAACGAGTTTTGATCGGTTTATCGAACAGATATAATTTTCCATTTAAGAAATAAATATGCAGAACACCGTGTTATGATAAGTATTATGAAAAGCGCTACGATATCATTCCAAAATTGATCACCTTCCATAGCAATATCAGAAAGAAACTTTGTTGGATATTTATAATGACAATATATAACTTTTTCTTTACAGGGTAACACTGGTCGATCAAGTCCATATATGGCATTGATATATCTATGAAATTGTAAAAAAAGAAAAAGATTATAACATATCGAAAATATTTAACACAAAATATCAATATCGAAATACAAAAATAACATATACTTAAGTATTAAATATTTAGAAAAAGTTATTAAAAACAGAACAGAATATAACAGAATAACAGAAGTCTATCATTTTGCATTATTTTTATCACATTTTCTATCACATTACAGAATTAAAAAATATTATAAAAAAAATATTACCCTTCTAAACTATATCGCAAGAAACTGATATATGTACCCCATTTAAGATAAATTGGTATATCACGTAATGATACACCAAAACCTGCAAACATCATCATTGGCACAGATAAAGTTGGTCCTGCGAAAGTTCCATTCTAAAATTTAACAAATATTTGCTATTTTAATTTTTTTTATATTAATTTTTTATATTATTTTAAATATTTTCTACATGATAAAATAAAAATATACTCACAATTACATTACATATTGCTCCAATCATAAGACCAAATCCCTGAGATATTAAAACTACCAGTAAACTAATCGAAAAAAACATTAGAAATCGTGATATTTCTAATGGCTGAGATGTGATAAAATATACAATCAAAGTAAAAATTAAGCAGCAAAATATCGAAAGTGGTAAGTCGACTAACGATAAAGCCGTGTAAAATGCTTTTAAACTGTACCATCTATTGAAATGTTCCTTTAATAAAATGCTCATTTGCATGGGAACTGTGAACATCATTTAATATTATATTGTAATTTAAAAATTATATTTTTAAATTACAAACATATATAATAACTAAAATTACGTACAAGTAACTACGGTAAGCATCATTGTGGTCATCATATGATGTATGAGAATGGAGAACAAAAGATTATAATTACTTAACACTCTGGCACCGTCTGTACCCGATTCGAGAAATACCAGGCCAAGCATTAAGCCAACGGCTATATTGGCTAAGATTCGTAAATGTGTTAATGTCTTTAACAAAAAAATATGATAATACATTAAAAAAAAAATTTATATTTATACTTTATATATAATTATATATACTAAAATAATAGAATTTAAATGTTTTTAAATGTATAATATCATGAAATATCAATTACTATATATAGATTAATATAATTATAATATATAGATTATAATATAATTATAATATATAGATTATTTGGTGAATTATGAATAACTTAATTAATATTTGTGTACAAAATTAAGAATTTTATATTTTTATAATACTTACAGTATCTCTTTTACACATCAAAAAACCTCTTTTCATTAAAATTTTGATTTGATGTATTACAGGAGTTGCTTGAAGACTATTTTTATTACTTATATTCAAATTCTTATATGAATGCAATGCTGTAAAAAAAAAAATATAATTATTTGAATCAATATCTAATTACTTATATTATTATTAATTCAATTTTTATATAATATTACTAATATATGTTTCTTTTTTTTATTATATAATTTATATATAATATTATACAATAAAAACGAAAACATACTTTTTAGACCATTCGATTCTAATAAAGTATTAGAATTTTTGAACCATTGTAAATTCTTGCCATTTTCCGCAGCTGATACTAATAACGATATTTTATCTTTTCCATATTCACCGCAAGCCAATTCAATTACTGCAAAGAAAAAAAAAGAAAGAATAAATATAAAAAATATGTATAAAAAATGTTTTCCTCTTTAGCATATTTTTATCTAATTATATTAATCTAATTTGTTATAGATTCTAAAAAGAAGAAAAGTTCTTAACACTTCTATAAAGAAGTTTTAACAATGAATCATCACAAACATAATATTTTCGAAGAAATATTATATTTGATTAGATAGACAAATAAATATGTATAACATTTATTTAACAATAACATATACCATAATCAGCTGGATTATAATACACAGGACATGGCAATTTGATGTTTTCTAAATAGGAAACTAAATGATCGGTTGAACCATGAAATAGACATTCTCCTTTTGATAATATATAAACCTGCAATCATAAAATTAAGCAAATATAATATTGAATAAAATATAACAATTATGAGCAAATAATGTAAAAAAAAGTTACAATAAAGAATACCTCGTACCAGATCAAACAATTGAAAAATCGTTGCGCTAGGCTGATGAATTGTGCAGATAATTGTTCTTCCTTGCCGTGCAAGTAATTTTAATAAATTTATTACTTGTGTGCATGATAAACTATCCAAACCTCTGAAATATTCATTATATATAATAAAAATATAATATAAATCTATAAATAATAGTATAATATTAAATGTATTATAATATATAATATACTAAAATAAAATATAAAATAACATATAAATCAATATTTATACTGACGTTGTCGGTTCATCAAGGAACATAACGGTCGGATTATTAACTAACTCCAAAGCAATAGACAGTCTTTTTTTTTGTCCTCCACTTAATCTACCAGTTTGAGTGTTCATGTGCTCGCGTAAGCCTAAGGTAGTGAGAATTTCTTCAATCTAAAAAGGGAAATCTTTTAGATTAAAAATGTTAAGATAATTGCTAAAACATTATTGATTTAGAATTAAGAATTCAACACAAGAATCATTAATTTTTTTATAATTAAATATGCTGATATAATTTTATCCTTTTTTTATCTTTTCTAAAATTTATTATTCTATTATTCTAATATTTTTATTATTCTAAAATTTAATTATTTTTCTAAAATCTATTTTCTCTAAAATTTATTTTTCTTTAAATACAAAATATTATAATACATAATTTTTTTTCATAATAATATACACAGATACAAATAAACAATTCTTTAAATTCAAAAAATTATTGTTTAACAAATATAACGTAAGATGCCTTATTGATAATCTTCAGATTCTATATTTTTCGAAAAATAAGAATTTGTTGATAATATTAACTTATGAAATATGTTGTATTCTTTAGTTTTTAAGATATATAACAATAATATTTAAATATAACAATATATTTAATATAACAATAATATATAATATAACAATAATATAACAATAATATAACAATAATATTTAAAGTGAAATTTATATTAAAAAAAAATCGAAGTATTAAAAATTCAATATATAATATAATTTAATACAAAGAATGTAAAATCTAATTAAATATTTTAAATATTTTCAAAAAAAGTATCTTAAAATTCTTCTTGAATAAATAGTATAAATATGTATTTAAGTATTTTATGATAGAAATTTTTTTATCTTATTGTATTTCCATGCTGTAATTTACCAGCGATGCAATAAAAGATATTGAAATCTTACTAGTTGACCTCGAGAATAAATTGTTACTCACTATCGCTTCCTTTTCGTATCTGGGGGTGCTCGTGGGCAGCTTGAGGTCAGCTGCGACTGTCATGTTCTCGTTGACCGTCAAGAGAGCTTCCAAACGGTCATCTTGCGTGATATATGCGCTACATCTGTAATGATTACATGATACGTATTACATGAAACAATAATTACAGATAAGAATACATAAAATATATAAAATTTAATTACATCTGTTATATAAATAATGTCGATATTTCATATTTCATAATTCACTAATAATAAAAACTGTATAAAATATTTCTAAAAAAAATGCAATAAATATAATTCAGTTTAACGAAATATTAAAAAAAAGAAAATTAAAAAATTTTTAGAAAACATTAAAGAATAACAAAAAAAAATTATAAAAGATTATTAAAAGAAATTAAAATGTAATGTAAATAAAATAAAAGATTAACATAATAGAAGAAACAATTTTTTATAAATAACAAAAAAAAAATTTATATAATAAAAAATAATTCATGCACGGTCAACTTTCAAGATTTTGAAATTTTTTCAAATTTATTAACTGCAGTATATAATGATTTAAAATAATTTAATCTTTAATAATATGAAAATATTATATAATCATATATATAATCATATTCACTAATAAAAAATGCTTACTTTCGAAAAGAATTTATTTCTCGGGCGTGACCGTTGATGTTGATATTTCCATCAACACCAGTCGTCCTGAACCCCGACAGGATATTCAGTAAGGTCGACTTTCCCGCTCCGGACGGACCCATTAAGGCGATTAAATGTTTTGCTGGAAGTCTTCCATTGATTCCGTGTAATATCTCCTTTTGACCTGCAACATTAACCATTGTGACTTAAAGAATATATCGCGCATGAATTATAATAATGAAATTAATTATATGTGATTATAAGATAGATAATTATATATGATTATAAGATTATAAGATATATGCGATTGATATTAAGGAGAAATAATATGAAAACACAGTATCAAGATAGATATATTTATTCAGATTAAAAATCTAATAACAATGACGTTCAATATTCAATGTTAAAAAAGTTAAGAAAATTATTGCTTAGATTTGTAAACAATTTCTTTGATTGATGCAAATATTAAATTTATTCAATATTTAATACAATATTTAATTTATTCAAATGATTAAAAAAGCGAAAAGAATTTTGTAATTTTCTCGATCTCATATTTATAAAAATCAAAGTTGTCAGCAATTAATAAAATAAAGTTATCATGTACATAAGTAATTTTTATTAAACAGATTAGTAAATGATACATTTTATGTATAAATATATAAACAAAAGTTGTTATTTATAGAAACATGCACAGGAAATATGCATAATATTAACACGCTAATCAGGATTTTACTTTATAAACTGATTATCATTATTTCTATTAATTCTAATAAATAACTAAGATTTTAATATATATATATATATATATATATATATACCTGTCAGTAGCATATTTCATACTAGAAAATAGAGAAGAAATATTTAAAGTATTATATATATATATGTGTATATATATATATATATATACATATATTTTATGTCCTAGAATATAATAATATATATGTACTTATACATCTTAAAATATATAAATATTTTATATATAATATAAAATATATAAATATATAAATTCTCTTTATTAACTAACTCTTTAATTAATTTTCTTCAAGATTTCTTAGAAATAATTTGACTTATTATGTATCTGAATATCAATATTGTATGTTAAAATGGATAATAGTAAACATGTATTATTGCATATTAATATTGTAGAATATGTAATATATCATGTAATGATGATGTGATAAATGAATAATGCATAATAATGTATACCTATATAGGTTTTTATAAAACTTGATGTTAATAATAAAATAAGCAACTTTTATTGCGATTTCATTGCGACTGCGCAATTCGATAGGTTTATATTTTTAAATGATGCAATCCCACTACGAAACTATAAAGTATGAAATACGGAATTATTGTTATGAATTCGCAATGGTTTATCTATTTAGTCTAAACATCAGGTGGATATGTGGACACATTTTCAATATATGTATGTCCAAATATATATATATATATATAGATATGTGGACACATTTTCAATATATGTATGTCCAAATATATATATATATATATATATATATATAACTTCACATAACCAATATATACATAAATATATATTCGAAATACGATTAAATGTTGTTAATTCTTAAGTCTGATACACATGAGCGACTTTTATTATTGAATTACAATTATCGTTGAATGATAACTACGAAATTGTGCAATTTACAACAAAATTCAGATTTATGATACAATGCATATAATCGATTCTGCTATGAAAATTATAAAAGTATGAAATTATCATTCCGAACTCGTAACAATAGTGCGTCTCTTGTATGTACTTAACCTTATAATGATCTCTTTAATTAAAATGTTTTATCATTTAAAACTTTGTTATTTACTATATATTATATAATGTATATATCTTCTAATGTATAATCAAATATCTGAGAAATTTAAAATTTTAACATTTGCTATCATCTTTGTTAGGAAAGAGAAATTAGGTTAGATTTGTTCGTCTAAAAATGCTAGAACATTTATTTAAACTAGAAATTACAAGAAATTCCATTTTAACGTAGCAGTTTTAAATATAAAGTACATAAAAAAAACGATGTTCTAAAATTACTTTTCAAAATTTAAAATTATTTTTTTTAAAACTTTTGAAAAATATATTTTTCATAAATTTTTTTTTCTAAATGTTATATCATTATATATATCATAAATATATAATTTTTTAATAAAAATATAAAATCGAGCTAATATTTTTTTTAAATAAATATAATAGTCATTGGTTTAACTTTAATAATTCCTAGCTTTATTAGATTGTCGATTAATGTTTCAATTATTTGTTGAGAAAAATTGTTACTCTAAAAAAGCAAACGGATGGAAAAAGGAGAAAGAAAGCGTTCAAGTTTGAAAGAACACTGACCTTTCCTGCAACCGAGTGACACCGTATATGTGATGTTTTCGAAGACAATATCAACGGTATCCGCCGGGTCGGTTTTCATGAAACGTTCTTCATCTTTGATTTGTGCATTTTCTATTTTTTTTGTTGATTGTTTATTTATGGTGTAAATCTTCGTA
The DNA here is from genome assembly GCF_014066325.1 of Apis laboriosa. Classification (NCBI taxonomy): domain Eukaryota; kingdom Metazoa; phylum Arthropoda; class Insecta; order Hymenoptera; family Apidae; genus Apis; species Apis laboriosa. The sequence continues at coordinate 2,441,243 of NW_025223500.1, forward strand.
TCAACTGTGCTTGTCTCCTGGCCATTACTCATCTCGTGCATTAATATTTCCATTGTTAAATATCTTGCACGAATTGATGAAATAGCCGGAGAATATTAATTTTCAATTATAAGCTTTCAATTAAACATAGACCAATAAACACCATATAGCTGTAATCAGAAAGCAAGAGATCATTATTATAAAAGATATAGAGAAAATATAATTATAGCAAAATTAATATTTTAATCTAGTAAAATTTTTTAAAAATTATATAAAAGATTATTGTAATTTAATTTTATAATTTATTTAAAGTTAATTGCTTAAAAAGTTTTTAGAACTTCTATTCCCATCATATTGTTTATTTAATCATTACTTTGTTCCTATTATTTCACTACTTCTATGTATATTATTTTTTTTCACTTTTTTTTTCATTTTGAAGTGTTATTTTCCTTTCTATTTGAACATATGAAAGTCAATTCTATTTATTTGCATTTTATTAAATGCAATCAAAATAATTATTTAATTTATTTAATTTATCAATTAATTAATTTAAATTTTTAATTAATCAATCACAGAATTATATTTTGTAAGAAAATACATATCTATTCTCTAAATTAATAATTACTAATTTAAAAAATATTTTAGATATTTTAGATATATTTTAGATATCCGATTTATTTTACTTGAGTTATTAGCTTTTTTTTTTTTAGTTTATAATAATAAAAATAAATTAATCTTTTTGTTTGTCTCTTGTCTCAATTTCTATTCCTTTTTCACGAAATACGAGATTTCTTAACTATTTTCTTTATTTATATGAAAAAAATTTATTATAATATCACTTAAAATACAAAAAGATATGTATTTTCACATATGAATTTAGAAAGGATTACAAGAAATTATTTTATTTAATTAAATTTATACGTAATATAAAATGTAATTGAATGAAAATTGAAACAAATATCAATATATATGATAATGTGATATTGTTTAATATACTTCATTTTTCTTATTTTATTATAAGAAAAATAAAATAATAAATATATATAAAAATTCAAAAAAATTTATTTATTTTGACATAATTTAACTTATATTTCGATTATGATAAATTTTATAAGGAACACGATAATAGATCGAATATAATTCGATCATCAATATTGTGACACGATGTGTATAAGTACACGTAAATGCAATATTCTTGTCATCGAATAAGTTCATCAAATACAATATAATTAATGAAAATCAAGCAAAAACTAAACATTAATCATAAATAGGTAATCAGATAAATTATTCCATGATCATTAAGAAAATTATCATGAAGAAAATTATTTATTAGAGTTTTTTGTTCACATTTTTTCGTGCATTTATATATGTATATTGCAAATGGTAAAAAGAAAACAAAGAGATAAATATGAATATAAATTAATACTTTTTAATTACTATATCAAATGAATGTTTATTTTTCTCATTAACAATGATTGTAAAGATAATGAATGAAACATAAACTAATTTGCTATTATTTTCTTATTGTCATAATTAAAAAAGTATTGAGATTTTATTACGTCATAATAACATTCTTAAATTTCTTTGAATTATTTAATAATAATGATGATGCAATTTATAATAATGACATAATTATACTATTATAATTATTTGAATCATAAAAAAAAATTTGAGAACTTTTAACATGCAATATGTAAATATTATAAAAAGAAATTAAAAAAAAGAAAATGATTTTAGTAATTTTTATTTTTCTTATAAAAAAAAAACTTGAAACTTTTAATTTGAATGAAGAAATGATTATTAACATATAAGGATAAGATATATATGTTAAATGTGAAAGGAAGAAATGGTGAAAGCGAAAGATATTGCATCTTAGTTTCTGTTATATACAACGATTACTCGAAAAATAACAAGAAAACTTAAGTTATCTAAAATATGTTCTAGAAGCAATATCATCGATAAGATAATCGAATTCTTATTATAATCTCGATAGAAATATCGATAAGATACAAGATACAAAAAAATCTTCTCATAAGAAAATTAGTTCAATGAAATATTGAAATGTGACTTATAGAGTAATTTAAAAAGATTTTTAAAATTAATTTAAAAGATTAAGATGATGGTTTTATATTTTATGAAGTATTTTTTTCTACTAATATTATTTTTTTTTAGAATTTTAAATTGCTTATAAATAACCAATAATATTGACATTTATTTTTTTCATTTTTTTTTTTTTTGTTTATTTTGTTGTTGAGATGTAGGGAGTAAAGAAATGCCAGTCAAAAAAAAAAGTCAAAAAAGTATATAACATTGTTTAAAAGAGCGAAAGCATCAACGACATTGAAAAAGTTGATCGTTGAGCAAACTTCCTCAAAGAGAATAAAGTAATCTATCTCTACTGCGATAACTGTAATCTTGTTTATGGAATTAACGACAATCATTGTTTCAAAAGTTCAGTCGAACTTTAGTAACGCCCATTTATACTTCTTGAAATTCTAATAGTACAACATTCTGGTAAAATAATTAAAAATAAATAAGATTTCTTTAATGATTTGAAAGAGGATGCAATAAGAATAGAACCAATTTATTAAAATTATTACATGAATATAAGTTTTTATACAGCTTCAATATAAAAGTATAAAGATTAAATTTTTACAAATTACATACAAAGTGTAAATATAAAAAATTGATTGTCATAGAAAAAATATATTACTCACAAGTATTTATATGTTCCATTTATGAGACAATAGCTATAAATTATAACAGTTGGTCGAAGTACATCACAAATCTTATCATATAAAGTGAATCAACAATGAAAGTCCACGAAGATCAAAAGATCCAAACTGACAGTTGTTTACAAGAAATGGTATAAATTCAAGTTCAGCTTTTATTATTTTTAATACGATATATAAAATACGAATAAAATATAAGAAATCTTTCATACATAAAATAATAAATATATTAAATATAGCATTTAATATTATATATTTAATCTTCAAACTTAACATATAATAATATTAAACAGTCATTAGTAATAATGATATGTATTTTGAATTTATTGTTAGTATGTTGAAGTATAAATTAATTGTAAGTAAATAATAAGTTAAATGAATGAATTAATTTTTATCAATAATACTCGACAAATATAAATATAATAGTTCCTTGATTATTCGATAATTGAAAATTTATAGAATAGAATTAGATATATGAATTAGAATATAATATCCAAATAACGCTCATAAAAACAATAATAAAGTTAAAACAGAAAAATGAATACGAATTATGTAAAATTATTTTAAAAAATGATTTCTTTTATATTTAAGCATTTAAAAAAAATTAGATAGAAAATATTTTGATAAAAAATATTAATATTATTAATATTAAAAATATTTTGTTGCTATTATATAAAATTAATATAATATTTTTAAATCGGAAATTTATTTAAAAATTAATGTGTTAAATAAATAAAATATTTATATTTTTAAATTATTATAATTATGATATTTGTTATATCTATATTTTTAAGTTAAATAACTATAATCAATTAATTTATATTATTATAAATATGGATGATAATCATACCTTGCGTGCAAGTTATTTTATATTAGAAAGATATGGAAGCAAAGTAGGAATTATAATTTCTACAATATTTAAAATGCAAATAATAATGTTTACATTAAATATTCAAACAATTATTATCATCAACTCGTTTAAAATTTAGAAATAAATCATGATTAATATGGTAAAAAATAATAACATTCCTGCAAAATATCAAGTTACAATTATTTTAAATATTATATAAAAGAAATTAAGTGATATTCATTATATTAATATTAATATTGTAATGAATATTAATATGATTATATTAGTCATCATATGAAATATTTATTTCTTACAAATATAATATAATTTTTATTTTTTATATAATGTATCATTTTTCATTAAGAAAAAAAATTAGAAAAAATTATAAAAAATAATTTATATGAAAAAAATATATATATATTAATTATTATATTAATCCTAATAAAAAAATATAATCACACAAAAAACAATAGTAAAATATAATTATCATTTTAAATTCTAAATATAATAATGAAATCATCGTGGAAAATAGATTTCAAAGTCCAGTTCGGATATATATATACAATATAAATACCTTCAGCATAATATTAAATAACTTATAACTCGAAAAATAAATCTCAATCGAAATTTTTATTCATCAATTTTGTATTTCTTTCTATTTCTACTATCGATTTTCAAAAGATATCCCACGAATAAATTAATATATATATATCATATTTAATTTATAATAGAATTTAATTAATTACATAATACAGGCACAATCAGATATTAATAAAAATAATTGATAATAAAATACAACAATTATAATGATAAAATATAACAATAAAATATATATATAATAATAATGTAATGTTTAATGAAAAGAAAAAAGTAGTTAAAAGGAAAAGAAAAAATATAAATATTATGAAAAAAATTTCTTACTTCAGATTAATTTTATTAGTTTGATATTTTTAATGATTAAATGCATCGTTTTATAATATTATTATATAAATATTATATAATATTAAAAATTATTAACGCTATAAAAATATAATAATTATTTTTGTTAATTTAATGTTTATTTAATTTTAAAATAATCATATTATTTATAAAAACAATTTTAACGTCAATATTGACATATTCTGAAGTATAGATTATTTTGAAATATAAATTTAAAACAATCGCTTTTATTTTAATCTTTTATTTATTGTGTCATTAATAAAAAATATACATAATTTAAAAAATGATTATATTATATCTACTTTTTTTTCTAATGTATTATTCACGGCTAATGAGAAATTTTGTGAGATAGCAAGAGGCAAGTTGAGCATCTCTTCTTTCGTTCAGTGATACACAACGTTACATGATTTTAGTTCTAGATATAATGCTTCCAGAATATATTAAGAATATTGAAATTAATCAATCAGATTCGTATTTTTTGCAGAGAATTTCTTGTCAGAACATTATATTTTATATTATATAATTGTTGCAATAGAAAAAACAATTTAGTAAATATGTACATTTACCAACCAATATATATACATATCACATACAATATCTATAATAGTACAATTACAATGATTGTTCCTTTGATAAAAATTAATTCAATATTGAAACAAAATAAATTACCAAAATAATAATAAAATAATAATTATCGCTCGACATTGTCGATCGTCTATAATGATCCGCGAAAAAATTTAATCAGTAATTCAGTTCAATAATTTAAAAAGTATTTTTTAATAAGTTATTTTAATTAATATTAATATTTTTATTAATGTTATAGCAATGTACGTATATATTGTTTACTAAATATATTTACTAAGAAATGGAAATAGTAAATATTTTTTATATTGACTTAATATTTTCTCTAAAGTCTTAATATTAAGATATAAGAATATATTAACTAGTAAGTCTATTTATATACGTACATTTATTACGCATTAAACTTTCACTGCGATATAATAATTAGTTTTTTAAATCTCTCTTTTATTAATGTTTTACTAATAAGGAGTGATTATATAAAGGATGTTCTCTTCAAAAATATCATCTAGAAATAAAAATAGAAAGAAAAAATGTTATATGAAATTTATGTAATAATTTGTTACAAAATTATAGATAAATAGATATTAAATATTATATGCATAGAACCGGCATTAATAATTATTTATTAAATTAAAAGAAAAGAAGAGAAAGATAGAAATAAAAATTGATCATCTTTATATTATTTTTACATTATATCTCCATTTATTCAAAAATTTAAAAACAATTATATTTTATGAAAATAATATGTAATGAAAATTTATTAACATTATAATAAATATTATTAATATTGAATATTATTTTAGACAAAAAAAAAATATTTTTTTTTATTTTTATTTACAAATTATGCTCCTGTAACATGACCAAAGAAATAAAAAACATTGTATTACGATATTTAATATCATAATTTTCTTCTTCAATATCTAAATTTGCAAAAAATTATTTCTACTCATATTTTTTATTTTTAAAATTTTGATAAATAAACATCTAACTTGAAATTTTAAAGTAACATTATTTTATAATTTTATCTATTCTTATAACGATTCAAAATATTTGAATTTTAAATCATTATAAGATTCAAATCTTTAAAATAAGATTTAAATCTTTAAAATTTTTAATATGATTTTATTATTGTAATAAAAGAGTAATAAAATAAAAATAATATATAATTGCTACATAATATTAAATAAATAAATAATAAGTAAATAAATAAACAATAAAAGTATAAATAAGAAGAAAATACATCTAAATACAAATATTTTATAATACAATATTTTATTATACAATATTCAAAAAAAAGTAAAGAAAATCAAAAATAAAAAAATATATATTTTATTCTGCGTTTGTATTTTTTTTTTTACTTTTACTTTTATTTTTTTTAGCTTTTTTTATTTATTATTTCACAGCAATAGTAACGATGATAACATCAGAATTTAAAAAAATGGAAAAATATATATATTGCTAGATATAGAAGTTATAAGGAAAGATTAGACAAATCAAAAAAAAATAAATGTCATATTTTTAAAAATATATGTTCAATAATTTTCCATGTAATTAAATGTAAAAATATTATTAAAATTTTATTTAAATATAACAATATTATTAACGAAAGAATAGATTCTAATGTATAATCTATTATATGTAACTTATATGATTTTTATATGTCGGAATATATCTATTTTATTTAACAAAGATAAAAAGCAAATAAAATAATAAATTTTTGAATTATAAAATCTGAAACATTATATATATTATATATCAAAATTATTTTTTAAAACATTTTCTATTTCTAATTCCTATTTCCTAACCCAATATTTCAATTTATTTAAACCTATTTTCAAACAATTCATAAAATTATTAATCTTTATTTCATTTTAAACTTGACCAAAATAATAGCAAATAAATAAACAAAATTAAAGTTTGTTAAACTATTATTTATGTATCTTTTTATTTTTTTATTTCGATTTAAAAACATACATATATATATATATATATATATATATATATATATTTTATTTATTTTTTTAAATAATTGAAAGCTAAATTATTTTACTTTACAAAAAATCATATTATCTCTTTATCAAACAGGAAACAGTAATTTTATTTTTTTATCTAATTTTTATACTAAATGTCATTATAAATGATAATGTTTCATAATTACGACAAATAAATCGGACAAAGTTACGCTCTAATGAATTTTTCAGAATCCATTTAGATTGTAATATCCCTATTTTAAATGTTCAACTGATAACATGGAATGATTAATACATCAGCAACATACGCACATTACGCGATACGCACAAAGTTCAATCAATCATTACATACGAATTTTCTGTGAAATATCAATATCAATATTTTTATATTTCGATTATATATCGATTTTAACCTTGATATTGATGATCATTCATAAACATATTCATAGAAAAAAAATAGAAAAATAATATAATTACAATACGATAATTAAAAATAAAATAAATAATATAAATATATAATATAATAAAATAAATAATATAAATAATATAATAAATAATATATTCTATTTAAAATCACTTATAATAATATTTTAAGTAAAATAGCAATTTAATTTAGAAAAAACTATCGTATCTTTTTTATAATCCATTTTTTTCATATTGTCTTTAAATTTTTAGAATTTAATTTGCATCTCGGAACATAAATAGCGATAATTTTATATGATCAATATATATTATCAATATTTCAAAATTTTCAACATTTTTATTATTTAATAATATTATATTAATATTATATTAATAATACACATGTGTATTGATCGTTTTTATATGATAACATTGAGAAACTTGAAATATTAACAATATATACATTGAATGCTAACAAACTAACAAAATATTTGAAGCAATCAACTTTTTTATTTAATTCTTTTTTGTGAATTCATTTAAATTTATTTTAACTTTGAAAATAAAATAAAATTTTTATTTATATAATTGTTGAAATTATAGAATTATAGAATATTAGAATTAAATAATATTATTAAATTGTTTAATTCATATTCTTAAATTTTAATAATTATTATTAGTGTATTAAGGAATTTTCAAATTTTATTTTATGTGTGTATTGTACTTTATATTAGTGCACATATTAAAGTTTAATCGAAGTCCGGAATGATTTTGCGATTTCCCTGTGTTCTTCTCCAAAGGTGTTATATAAAGTAGGACAAAACAGCTGAATAAGGACGAGTTTGAATCACTTCGCGTTTCTGTAAGCGACGTGATAAATTATTTGACTCATTCTTAATATTATTTTATATATATATTATTGATATATTATTTTATATTAACAATTTATATTAACAATTATTTCTAATAATTTAAAATAAATCATATTTGATTAAAAAATACTGAATTTACATTGATAACAATTGGTATTTAAAAATAAAAAAACCAAGAAAAATGAAGAAAATATAGAATACAGAAATAAGAAAACATAGAATATCTATTATTATATAAGGTCGTTAACCTCTTCATTTTGCAGTGAAAGGAATCGCGAATTTCATTCGCGAGCGATACACAATCATCTTTGCTTGTCTTCAAATGAAGCAAGGAATTTTTCATATTTTTTTTATTCATTAACATATCGTATTTGTCATAATGTAATTATATTTGTCTTTTTGATTTTTTACTTCTAACCTGCCCTTTCTCTTCTTCAGTAATTAAATAAACTATAAGAAAAATTTAGGAAAATGATTTAATAAAAATAAAATTGTTTTATCAAAATAATTAGAAAATATTCATTTTATGTACAATCTAAATAAAAAAAAATATATATTAAATATATAATTAATTAGATAAAATAAAGTTTTTAAATCGCTATTTTAAAAAAATTTAATGATTCTTACAGAAAAAAATTAAAAATTTATAATTAATAATATAAATTCATGAATTTTTGCAATAACAAAAAGATTTCGAAATTTGACATTTTATTTCATGAATATCTATAATTCAATATATTTTATAAACATTTTTATGAATAGATTTTTACTTCTTAAAAGTACATATATAAATAATAGATTAAAAAATATTATCATCTTGCAACTTACATTTAATTCTTTTTAAATTTATTGAATTATATATTGATAATGTTAATAACTTTTAATTCATTTAATTCATCACATTTTCAAAATAAATTCTTTACTGACTTTATTACTTTACTTACTTAATTACTTTACAAACATATGCATTTATATTATTCGCCACGCTAATAAGAAAATTAAAAATACACACTTACCAGGATAAAATGCAACAAATCTGCTGTCAATTTTCATCAAATAATTTTAATGTATCGATTTTTTTATAACTAATTTGGCTATTATTTTAATATACATGTATTTAAATACATAGCGTTGTTTGATTTACAAACCTGTGACTATGAAAGCGCGGGCAAAAATGTCACGGACATGACCACTTGTGAAAATTTACAACACCGTTAAACGCGTGGCATGCGCGAGAATTTAACCGACTACCGCTGATCGACTCGCATGACTCCCTATACTGCCTCCCCCTATCATGTTTTTATTCCCCTCACTGTTCGTTTGCCGATCGGGGAGCATAACGCCCCCTCTCTTTTTCTATTTCACGCAACAATTTTCAAGTAGGTATATATATTTTACATTCGTTTATCTATTGTGCACTTGTTTTTTGATTTTTAAATTTCTTATTTCAATTATCTATAATTAATTATAAATATATTATCATACTAAGTATATAATTTATAATAAATTTTTTGTTCATTTCCTCTAATATTTTTTTCTTTGTCATTATGGATTATATATAAATAATATTAAAATAATTTAATAACTCTATTAATTTTTCAAAATGAAGTAAAAATTAATAAAAATTGCTTATATAAAACAATATCTTACATTGTTTTTAATTGTATATCAAAATATAATTTTATAAAATATTCATAAAAAAATATATATGAATTCAAATAATATTTATTTTCAAAGTTATAAACAATAATCATGTTACAAAAAGCAATTTATTATTTTCTTATTATTATTCTTATTTTTCCTTTTGTACATTTGATTGATAAATATTTTTTATATATTACTTTACATGTATTCTCAAAATTATTTATAAATATGATTAATAAATTAATTAATGATTATATATAATATTTAATAAATTAATTAATTAAATAACTTTATTGTACATTTAAAAAGAGAATTTTCTCCTATATGACGTTTTTTATTTTAAAATCTAAAGAAATAATTCAATTATTGTTATAGTAGATCAATTATATAATAATTAATAAATATTCTTTGAAGTTAATATATTTAATATGTAAACATATTTTTTTTATTATTCAATTTTGTTTCGTAAATTTTTACTATTAATTCAATACTAATTGACAGTTACAATGTAACATTTCATTATATATATTCGATCATACTTATGAAAAGAATTAAATAAAAATATCATTAAAATATTATTTCAAAAATTTATCGATTATAAGTTAATTATTTTTATATTTTATTAATTTTAAAAAATTGGAAAAAACTAATAAAAAATTTATAATAGTATTGTAAACATTAATATTAATATTCTAATTTTTTAATTTGTTTCCTCTCGTGTTAATATCTCCTAATATTTTATTTTAATGTCCTCTTTGCAAAAAGGCAAATATATATATATATAATATATACATATAATAATAATAATTCTTTTCTGAATCAAAATAATTTTTTTTGATTTTGTATAAATAATTTATTATAATTTTATATTTTCTCATAATAATTGAACAATGATTTTTATTGTATTAAAAACGTAACATTTTTAGATTATATATATATTAATTATTAAATAAGATTCTATTTCTTATTTGGCAAAAGATTCTAATACATATGAATTCATATAATGATATATAAATTTAATATTTTTCAATTTTATAAAAATAAAAACATCATATACATACATATTATAATCTAATATAAAAAAATATTTATGCAAATTATCAATAATAAAAAATATGAATAAAATTCAAATTAGTTGCAAATATTATTTAAATTAAAGTATATAAATAGTAATATATAAATTAAATATATATTAAGAAAAAAATAGATTATAATATATTCAAATATATTCATTTAAATTTAAATTTAATATAAAAATTTTACTTTGCATAAATAATCTAATTGTATTATAAATTAATATATTTATAATAATTGGATTTTTAAAAAAAGAATTTTAAAAAAATACAAAAATAAAAAATATTTAAAAAATTTTGTTTGATTCTAATAGTAAAAATGGATAATTTAAGTTTTATAAAATATTAAATTAAAATAGTTAAAAATATCTTCATATTTTAAAGAAACTGATGTTTATGAATATCCTCATCTTTTATCTAAAATTTTTTATTATATAGGTCAATATATATATAATAATGTTTAATTTTTTTGATAACTAATAATAATTTTAATAACTAATTGTTTTATTTAAATATTAATTATATATTATTATATAATATTTATTATTATATATATTATAATATTGAATATATATATTATAAAATTGAATGTATTAAATTATTATATCATTTAATATAAGTCAAATATAATATGCGACTAAATAAGAATCAATGGATCTTTGTCATTTAAGATAAGACTATTATAATGAATTACATAATTCAGAATGACCATTGACCTCGTGATATTTATCAAATTTATCAATTCCTTCAACGTTTTTTTATAAAATATATTTTTTTAAAAAATATATTTACAATTTAATGATTTTAATGGATCATCAAATCAAGCATCTACTTAAAATTTTTACATGATTTATATATTCATATACATTTGTATTATCTAGTTTATTTTATTTGTTATAAATACTTTTTAAATATTTTGAAAATTACCTGCAAATGTATCCATTTCATATTGCATGAATATTTATAAAAAATTCCATTTCACTACTATACTCATAAAATTAATATATATTTTAAAAAATAACACAAATGTTTATAATAAAAAATAACTAATAAAATATAAATTAATAAAAACTATATTCACATTGTAAATAACATTTATTCATCATCTTGTACAACTGTTGTTTTTTCAGACACATAAAGACCATCTAAAAATTTTCTAATGTCTTTATTTTTTACAGTTGTTGATTGCTGTATAAGAGCAGCTGCAATAAATAATTACATTTATAACAAAAAATCTCTTTTTTAAAAAATTCATTAATCCTATTAAAATGATTATTTACCCGATCGTGAAACATCTTCTAAAGAATTTCCTTCTATTATTAATTCATCTTTCTGTTTAGCTGAATTTGTTACAGTTACTCCTGATGCCATTTTTACACGACGGATATATTTTTCACCCAAAAAATTACGAATTTCAATAACTGTATTATTCTCAGTTATAACACAATTAATAGGAAAATGAGCATATACTGCTCGCATTTTATACTGATATCCTTTAGTCACTCCTTTTAACATGTTTTCAATATGGGAACAAACTGTGCGAACAGCTGCCAATTCTTTTTTTGTTCCAAACCATTTCTCAACTTTTAATAATCTTGGACTTACCATCTGTAAAAAAAAATGTACATAGTTAAAAACTATACTAAATCATATTAGAATTTATTTAGTATATAATGATAATCAGATAAGGATTTATCATTTATTAAAAAAATGATGGGGAATCCAAATATCATCAAATATTTTTATAAAATTATAACCATATAAATTATATGGTTATGTATTAAATAAATTATATGACTTTGTATTAAATAAAATTAAATTCTTCTTTTACTTACACGAATATCAAGTGCAAGATGCTTAAAAGAACGTTTAAGAACACCCCTTGGTCCCTTAACAGTAACCAAACGGGACTTGACAGTAACAGTTAGTCCCTCAGGTATTTTCACAGTTTGATTTGTTACAATTTGTTTCATCCTATAATGTATAAATATAATAATAATACAATGATTTAGATTTAAATTTTCGAATAATTGTAAAATAACAATTAATATAATTGTTAATTTGAACAATAATTATTTTTATACGAAAACATATCAAAATTATTCTTAAAATATATGAAATATTTAACGTAATATTTAACGAAATATTTAACTTCAACATAATATTAGACAAAATAAATATAAAATAAATATAAAAGATAAAATTAAAAAATTATATATAATTAATTTAAATATAAATTAGTGAAATGTAATTATCATTAAACTTAATATTGAAGTTTATATTTTACATTATTTATATTACTAATATAATATATATATAATTATAATATATATATAAATATAAATATATATTTTATTATAAATTAATACAATAATATCAAAAAATTGACACTAAACATTAAAATTAAAATATATTTATAATAGCAAACAAATATTGAAAACAAATATTTTTAAAAACTGAAAGACAAGGTTATACTTAATCACAATTAATATTATCATTTTCTAAAAATAATACTTAGCTTTATACAAACATAGTATATAATATTAAATATTACAAATAGTATATCGTAATATTTACTATATTATTAGATTATTTTGGATTTGACAAAGAATCTTCTCCATTCAAAATTTCATTACCTGATACACGCTACAGGATAACCGGAAAAGACCGAGATGTTGAGAAAACATGTCTGCTACCTTCTTAAACAAATGAAATTTATAGATAAGAACATGGCATATTTATTCTATTACCTGATCTGCACTATAGATGGCATATTTTAAAGCTTCCTATAAGTATTAAAATATTTTTTTATTTTATATATTTATTATATAATATAATAATTTTAATAACATAAGCAATAAAATTTATAAATATCTTATTAGTTTGAAATGAAAATAATTATAAAAATAAAAAAATTAATCAATATAATAGAATTCATTTTTTATATACTAAATTTTTTTTATAAAGTCGCTAAATTATTTTTATTATGTTATATTTTTTGTATTTATAAATAATAATTATTATAATTTTTTAAATAAAATTATTATAATTTAAAAAAAAATAATCTAGAATTCATTTTGTTCATGATTAAAATCAGAACCAAACCTTAAATTGTAAAATGGCCGTCTACTAAGGTTTGTTATTACAATTTTTATGCACAATTTTTCAATATAATTCCGCGCTTTATTTAAAATTTTATATACAATTTAAAATATTTGTTTATACACGAATTTAAAATTGGAAAATTGATTTAATGCATAACAATTTTATTTATAAAATAAAAACAATCTCTTGATTATTTTTTGTGAAGTAAATATTTTATATAAAAACTTCAAACAATTCTTCATAAGTAAATTCATCCTTTATGTATTAAATATGAGAATATATTTATACCCTTATATTGGTCATATAATTATTTAGTAAAACTAAATAACTTAAACATAATTCAATATTTCTTCGTATTTGAAATTGGAAATATCATTATATTATTATTAGTATCATTATCATTTTTTAAAATCAAATAATATATTATGCAGTATTTCGGGTATATAATATATAATCGAAAGAAGTTAATCAAAAAGATTTATCTTGAGAAGATCAATGTGAAAGGATATTCAGTGTTCTAATATATAAAAATAAATCTAACTAACTTTTTATAATTTAATTGATTGTTGCAATGATATATTAGTATTATTTATAAAATTATTTTTATTTAAATATATATATATATAATTGATATTTATTTAATTATATTAACTATAAAAATGGAATTTAATATTGAAATTATTTAACAATATTTCAAATTAGAAATTTTACTAATTAATATTAGAAATTAACAAATTTTATTATTTTATTATTTATAAAAAATCTTAGAATTTTTAAAAATATATAAACATTTATGTATTAAATATAGATAATATAGATAATAAGTTCTAAACAAATTTTATTGAACATAAATCTATAATGAATGAAAATCTATATATCAGATGAAACATTGGATTAAAAAGATATGTTAATAATAAGAGTAATTACAAAAATAAATTACTAAATTGAAAAGAATGTATATCATAAAGAATATATATCATATTATGAAAGTATAACATAATTTATGAATTGTAAACTCATAAAATTAAAAAAAGTTCTTAAAACTCACTAGTTATTAGAAGAACTTGATTTATAATTTTGAAAGAAAAAAATGTTCAACAATAAATTTCTCAAAATATCAAATATGAATAATTAAAATTTCTATTAAGAATATGTATATATTTTTATATTTATTCTAGCAAAAATATGTATATTTGTTCATCTTTCTATTAAAAATTTCAATACTTTAATAATAAATAGAAAATTTATAATGTAAATGTATATAACAATTTTTATATGCATATTATGTAAAATTTTCCATTTATTAAATTTTAGATTTCTATTGACACAAAAAATTTAAAGAAGCCAAGCTTTTAAAAAATGAAACTGAATTTATATGTGTAAATAATATTATTTTAAAATTCTATGTAAAAATAATAATATTATTATAGTGAAAATATAGGAATTAAATTATAAAATAAAAATATCAGATAATATTCTTAAAATCATTATAATCAACTTTTGTTCATTGACATCAACATATTGTCATTATTATTAGATGTATTACTATAATAATTAAAACCTATTGCTCTCAAATTTGTCTTGATTATTCAAAAATTTTGTGCACTTTAGATCTATAGATGTCTTATAGATATTATTTGCTATGTGCTGTTTTATGTTTAAATATTCAATATTCAATATCAATTTTTTTAAATCACATTAAAATTATACATATAATTTGTCCATTAATATTACTATCATTTGTATACATTATAAAATATTGACATAAATATATTCCTTTATATCAAACATTGTTAAACTTGACATATGAAAATGTAATATGTAATTTAGAAAAAAAATATGAAATGTTCATACATAAATTATATTGAATATTTCAAATAAAAATATTGATTTTTATTGACCTGAGAGAGAAAGAGAGAGAGAGTGTGAGTGAGTGAGTGAGTGAGTGAGTGAGTGACTGAGTGAGTGAGTGAGTGAGTGAGTGTTTGTACTGTAATGTATTATTATTCTCAAAAGTATTTCATACTATTATATTTTCATTAGTTATTTCAATTAGTAATTAATTAAATTTATACATTTAATATTATTTATCCAGAAAAAGTATAATGATAAATAAATTTGAAGAAGTCTGATTATCAGAACTTCATTTTTAAGAAATATATAGATATAAAAAATTATTGAAAGATACAAAAAATACAAAAATTTAATTTATTCCTTATTTTAAGTAGCAATATACATTAGCAGTTATATATGAAATTGTGCATAAAAGAAAGTATTAAAACATTGATAGTATGAAGCATAAAATAAACTGTGTTTACATACAAAAAATTGAAAATCATTTTCCTGTATTATTTATTGAAAAATAATATATATATTTGATTAATTTATATACATATACATTTATTATTATATTAACTGTAATTATCAAATTCAGATCATTTTCTATTATTTTAATATTATATATGTTAGTATATTTTGATTTTTTAATATTTTTTTTTTTTTTTTTTTGCTTTACATTCAACTTATATTTTATATATTTTACGAAATTCGCAAGAATGAAGTATTATATATATTATTCATGTAAAGAAAATTAACTATTTTGCTGAATATTACTATTATACAAAAGTTTGTTAATTTATAAAAAAATTATCGCCTATATCAACACGATATGATGTTACGTCATAAATTAATTTTTCTTTGACGCACAATAAAAATATATGTAGTACAATAATTTGGATATGCATTATGAATTTGTATATTGCTACTTAAGAGCTGTCCATAAAATGCAACATTTAAAATGATAATATTTTTGCACTTATTTTACAGTAGTTTCATAAATAGTATAATCTTGAGTCTTATTTTTTCGACTTTTGTACCTAAAAAAGGTCATACAACATAATCAAAACAAAAATGCTTATAAAAAAGTGTCTGCTCATTCGATTCTTAGAATTCTATTACACAGTCGCAAGTCTTATAAATTCTATACTTCTGCGCAGTAGTACGAAATTCTACTCTTTTTTAGAGCAAAAAATAGAAATCTTGCGAATTCTGATCCGCAAAGAATCATTTCAGCGGAAAAAATTCAAATTCTGGTTGAGAATCGTATATGTACAAGCGAAGAGGTATTTCGTCAATTTATATCCACATTTCTACTAATAATCTGCTTGCATAGATAATCGTTGATTGTTACTTGGTTTTAATGGTGTTGTACAACGACGCGCATCTGGAAATCTCTCGTAATATCTCTCTAGTCTCAGGTACTTTACAGTTACTAAATGACCTGGAAAAATATTATGAAATTATATATATATATATATGTATACACACACACATACGCGCGCGCATACACACACAGATAGAGTATATATACAGAATACTTCAAAAATATTGATACATTTATAAACTAGAAATTCCTGAAGTAATTTCAAGCAACATTTTTTTTTTTGCAAAAATTTTCATTACGGCTTTATTATTAACAAAAAAACTAGACAATCACGAAACGCATATCCTAGTTGTATCATAACAGTAATATTAGCTATGTCGTCAATCGAACACGAATAAATCCAAGCAACATATCTCGTGAAAGTATGTTAATATTATATTTATTTATTTATTCATTATTTGTGATATAATTTGATATAATTTTTTATTGATAAAAAAAATATTTATTATATTCAACACATTTTTTTCGAGATATATTGCTTGAACTTGTTCATGTTTGGTCAGCAGTATATAGCTAATTAAAAATAGCTAATTAATAAACTATTATGGCATGACTAGGCTACGCGCTTCGTGCTTGGATGTTTTTTATTAATAACTTGTTAATAAAATTGTAATGAAAGTTTTTGCAAAGAAAAATATTGCTTAAAATTATTTGAGGAATCTCCAATTTATGAATGTTCCAATATTTTTGAAGTACTCTACAAATATTATGAAATGTTTGTCGATTCTAAAAATCAAAATAAAATCCAAAATTGATATAAAAAATCCAAAAATATCAATTAAGATTTAGTAATTGATGAGAAGAAATGAAACAAAAAGAGAATAACATCAGTATTTATATACTATCATAGTCTGCTTTCTCATGTAATAAAAATTTGATCCTTATTACTCCAAGTGTATTTTTCACACTACCGATAGCAGTTTATTTCAAACATCTTTGATTTCAAGCATACTTATTTCATTAAATATTGCTTTCAAACATTCTTGAAATCATAAAATAAGATTGCAATTATTTACGTTAAAAAAAAAAGATAAACTTCATTATATTTGATAAGTCAGTTATATTTGAATACTAAAAATAAACAATAATTTCGCACTAAACAGGAATGATAAGGATTAAATTAATAAATAAATTTAATTAAATAAATAAATTTTAGGAACAAAAATCGATATTTTTGTATTCCAACTTTTGTGTTCATTTTGACTTTTAGAATCGACTTTCTTAAAATATTTCAAAAAAATATTAACATACTGTATATATTAGAAAAATTATAGTAAAAAGTTTTATAAATACTTACCATCAAACCAACATCCATGTAAAGCCCTATAAGCTTTTCCTGCATCTTCTTGTGACATACATTTCATGTAAACACAACCTTCTCGACTACCGCGATCTACACGAATGTGAAGAATTTTAACACCTTCTCCACATTTCTCTAAAATAGCATCTTGAACTTTTGTTTCCCAATCATCTTCAAATTCTCTAGAAATATTTATGTATTTATTCATACATAATATGAATGTAATGTATATAAATACATAAATTTATATTAAAATTAAAAAAAAATATTATAAATTGAAACACTTACACATCTGCATCAAACATATGCCTTATTTTTAAACAGGGTGTTGGTGAACAAGTCAAACTATTAACAGAACCTTCCATTGTTTCAAAAGCTTGACCTTGCCACACTTTAGATTTTTTATTTAAAACAAAATTTTGACTGTTAGATTTATTAAGACTATTATTAGGCAACCAGCGCCATACGTGAAATTCTTCCCCTGAAACTTGTTGTACTTCTCTTCGAATTCTATAATTAAACACTTTTATTTATATCAATAACTATTATAGAATTTACAATAATTTGCTAAATTTTTTACCTAGATTCATTTTCATCCAAAAATTTCACTGCTTTTTCCCAAAGTCCAGCCATTTTTTTTCGATCTTTTGGAGATATAAGATTATCACGTATATGATTTATGGCAAGAAAGCTTTCTTGTGTATTGCCCGGAGAATTAATTGCCGCATTTTGATGGTGCATCTCAACCATATTAATAATATCACTAACAAGTTTAAAAACTTCTCTCTCGGTACTTTTCTTGTATCTTATATACCAAATAAATAATTTCTGCATTCCTATAGCTGCTAGAAGACCTAAGAATATTATATTGCAATATTATTTATTTAATCTTACATAAAATTAAAATAGTGCAATATAATACAATATAAAAATTTAACTATATATATATATATATATTTTATCTAATTAATCTAATATCTTTTAAAGAATAAATATTATATATATAATAGTATTTTTTATAGATAGATAAATACAAGTTTTTTAAAAGTCAACTTTAATTTTTTAAATGGAATATAATTTTTATTTATATATTAAATCATGCAATACGTTATTTTTTACAAAAAAATTTATATTTATATTAAAAAATTTTATTAATTTTAAAGACTATAAAGATTATAACTTGAAGTTTGTATTAAAGACAAAAAAGACATGAACAATAGAATATCGCTTCGTATGTTCTTTGTCTTTTATATAACTTTTACAAACTTCAAGTTCTTCTAAATGATTTCTATAAATTCCATGATTTTTTGACATTTTTGACAAGTTTATTTTTTTGACAATTTAAAACTTTTTTATAGAAAGTAATAATCTGCATCGATAGTGTAAAAATTATATGATTCTATTTAAAAACTAAAAGTTGACCTTGATACGATCTCTATATCTCTATCTACTATAAAATTAATGTTTAAAACTTTATTATATAATGTTTTTCTTTATATTAAACAATTTTTTTATAGCATTATATCTTTAAAAGATATTCCATTGTATTTAAATAAAACAAAAATTTATATATATATAGTGTTATTATATTTGCTATCTTTAGAGGTCAAACACAAAAGTTAATATATAAAAATTTCAGTTAAAAAAAAAAAATTTATTTATTAAGTTTATGATAGACGAAGCAAGTAGAAATATAGTGCGACGACGGAAACAGAACATTATTCCATTTTCTTTTCATTTCGTCTAACCTAAATTTCAATTGTTTATAATTTAATAAATAAACCTTAATTATATAAAATCGATATTTTTATATATTAACTTTTGTTTTAATATTTTAGAATTAACCTTCTAAAGTTATTTCACGAATATATTAACACTTTGTGTATGCGCGCATGCACATACACATATATATACAAAATTTGAAAATATATAGAATATTTTTAATCTATTGTTATCACAAAATGCATATTAAGCTTTGCAATATGATATGCACAAGAGAATTGCAGGACAAAAATTATTGTAACAACAAAAAGCAAAATTTACTAATGCGATGTAATTACAGTATTAAGATACTAAAATTATATGTATAACAAAATGTAATACTTTAAAATATAACATTATCATGTTATTATAGAACCTTATAGAGTTATAGTTTCAACAAGTTTCTTCCCATAATAAGTCGGTCAAAAATTTACCAAGTGACACAATTAGAAGAGAAGAGAATATGGTGAAAAGTTTGTTCTTAACAAGACATTGCATTGGCAATTCTGGATTCATTATCACCATTCCAACTTTCCCATTTAGACGAGTAGAAAATAATTCTTCCTATAACAAAAGAGTATCTTTTTCTTTAATTTATATACATTAGAAAAAATAAAAAAAATAAAAAACAAAGAAACTTTTTTATAATACCAAGGAATCCAAAATATTGCCGGAGTTTCCATTATCATCACTTATGTCTATAAGAGAAATTCCCCATTTCGGATTTTTTATGACAAGTAATTGTGCGTTTTGTAAATCTTCTTTTACTTCCAAACTTGTCTATAACATTATTTTGGATAAATATAACACAATGTGTAATAATTGTATTTCATATAATTAACTATTAATTATAATTATTAAATATATTTAATAATTAATATTTTATTTAATTCAACATACCACTTTATTACTTGTAAACATTTGCATAATCTCAGAATCAGTCAAATAAGGAGTTTCACTGGAATTATCACATATCATGGATACAGCCTTTTTCGTTAAAATAGGTTGAAGTTTCTTCAACAATTGTAATACAGAATCTACATTTTCTTTCATTACACAATTAACTCCAGGTAATTCATAGTCATCTCCAACAAAACATAATGGTATGTTGCTATCTACAAATTGAAATATAAGACTAAAAACAATTATTTAAAGATTTATATATGTAATAAATATATACATTTTTTTTCAAGTCAATATATATATATATATATATTTTTTTTTTAAATTTTAATTTTTATTATATGTATTATAAGAATTGCTATGAGTTTTTACATTTATTTCATGCATATAATAATTTGGAAAATTTTTTATATTATTTAATTAAACAATCATACAAAAAATAGGATAAAATCATTAGAATGGGAAAGGAAATAAAATATCAAAATTAATACATCAGTAATACTTATTTTATTATACATGTTAAAAAAAAAAATACATATCTTAAGCAAACTATTATGAAATTGATTATACATTATATAGTTTAAAGATAAAATTTGTATAACATGATTAAATTCCATAAATTATTAAAATTACATTTAATATTCTATTGTGATTATGAAATAACAAATAAATTTCATAATAAACTTATGAAATCTATATTGATAGAATTGTATTAATCTTATTTTATTTTTTATACAATACACAAATTTATATGCTATTTTTTAAAATATTAATAATTAGTTTATGTTCACATACATTAAAAAATTGTAATTTATAATAAAATTATGATATTGCAATATTGTTAATTATAAGTATATTTAAAAAGCTTTCCCACAAACTATTATTTAAAATTTATGTTTCACATATTTTTTGAATATTACTTTATATATATACATATATATATATATATATATACACACATATATATATATATATATATATATATATATATATATATATGTATATATATATTATTTAATTGTTACGATTCTGAATACCTACCCGTTGAAAGTGATGGAAAAGTTTCTGTTTTTCCACCAAGTCCCATGTATATAACAGCAAGAATTCCAAAAAATAAGGCAAGTACTACTACGAGAATTACAGATACCATATTGTGATTATTCCGTACATCTTCCCTATTTGTAGGTGATTGTTTAAACATTCTGTTTACTGTTTCTCGAGATCTATCAGTAGATGATGTTGTATGTCTAGAACTGGAAGATATTCATTTTATATGGGAAATATTAATTTTATGATATAATTAATAAATAAATTCAAAATTGATAAATATAATTCAATATAATTTATGATATTATTTACTATAATACAATCTCAATTGATATATCAAGATCATTTTACAAATTAAAAGATTATTAAATTAAAATATTAAGCATATATACTTATTGATATTAGTACTCATTGATATAATTCATTGATATTAATTATATTCAAATATTCATTATTCAAATATATCCAGATATATTCAGATATATGACTCATAAAAGTATTTTAAATTTTAACTTTGTGAATTGATATACATATATTTTTGTTTATTTTTTATTAATATTAAATTCCTATCTTTTTTATTAACTAGTAGTTATTATATTTGTAAAAATTAATCTATAATTTTTAAAGATTAGAATGTACATAAAGCATAAACAGACACACATTGTATAATCATTTATATTTTTCAAAATATTTTATATTATTTATTTATAATTTTCATTATTATTCATTAATATTTAATTTATTCATTAATATTTAAATTTAAATCTTTAATTGATTTTATAACTTATATTGAATTTTTTAATTATACATACATACCTTGAACTAGATGATGGATATAATGATCTTAAAGAAGAAAAATGACCATTTGAATCTTTTTCTTTTAAATCTGGTACATTTGATGTAAATCGTGATGGACCTAAATGATAAATATATAAAATAATAAAAAATGAATTCATTAATATACATTGTGCATTAATTATATATTTAATAGATAATCTTACTTTTTAATGTAGATAAAGATGTAGATGGTAAATTAATGGATGACCGTGAACTTAATCTCCTAGTAAATTCTGATAAAAATGGTGTTTCATAATTTGCCAAAAGATCTCTTTGATTTGTATTGTCTTTTATACATGTATCTTCATTTAATGAATGTATTGGAGAAATGTTTGAATCAAAAAGTGATTCACTATATTTATTATCTTTCACCATATGAATAGATTTTGGTTTTGAATCATATGATTTTGGAATTTGATCTTGATCAGAAATATTATGCTCATAGATTTTAGGTTCTTGAAATTTTCCTGTATTAGATAAATATTTAGATGGAGAATATGTTTTAATTGGTTCTTCAATAACATCTGAATCTGAACCAGTTTCCAAGCCATCAGTTACACTTGATTTATTTGTTTTTGTATATTTTTTATGAGTAGTTTTTGTTATTGTACGAGTTGTAAATTGTGAAGAACTATCATAATCTGGTACTATAGGGTCTTTAAATTCAGAATGTGTTGTTTTATCTTTAATTGGACTTTTTGATATATTTACATCAGAAGATGTTAAAACTGATGCTGGTGGAGGCATAGGATTTGCTAGAGTTTGTCTTCTAATATTTACTGTTGCTTTTTTCTTTTTATTAATTGTTGAACTTGTGTCATCATCTGTATCTTCACTGCTATACCTAATATATAAATATATAAATATAATGACAATTTTACTATAAAATTCATTAGAATAATTATTAAATAATGCATATAATTATAATAAAATATAAAATAAAAAATTGAAATAAAGTTTTTTATAATAATATATAAGATATATAAGGTAAACAACAGCAAAATAATAATATTGAAGATTTTTCATATTATAAATAATATTTAAATTTGATAATATAAATCAAATAAAAATGAAATAAATACAAAAATTTAAAATTAAATTAAAAAATTGCAAGGATATCGTAAACTAAAAGTACCTGGCAGCTAACGAATGTCGTGACCCTGTACCGCCTCGAGTTTCAATGAGATTTTTTAATTTTTTTACAAGAATTTTCCTAGTGGTTTGTGTTACGGGACCTACAGGATATCCATATTCCATCAATTTACTTCGCAATTCTGAATCGCTCAAAGCATCCACCGACATTTTGTTTATATAAAAAAGCCCTTCTTAAAAGAACCCGGTAAAAATGTTGCCTCGTGTAATACGAAGCTCTTACTACGTTTTTATGAAATGTAATTAGAATTTCGTTCAAATCACATAAATCAAAATTCGCACTATCACTAAACTGCACATGTATTACGTTTCAAAATATCATGAATATTTTTCATAATACTACACAACTTAAAAAATAATCTTGGTTATAACTAAAAAATGGCGCAATTTTCTAACGGTCGCGATCACGCGCATACTCGTTCATACTATTTTACGCTTAACTCTGTCATCTATAGTCATAGAATAAGATTTATCAAGATAATCTAGTTGGATCATAACATTAGTATTATTTTGTTAAATTTTTTATTCAATTACTTATTTAAAATTTATTTGATGTTGAAATCATTTGTTTTTACGATATATTTAACTATTATTTTAAATGAATGATTTTTATATTTATAATTTTTAACAATTTAAATAATTTAAATAATCAAATTAATGAATTCATCAAAATTTTTAGCGAGTTACATATCATCGATTTGTAATTTTTGAAACGGTATTTTAGAATGTGTTTGAGCAATGTCAATGTTCATATTCTAATTATAGAAAGCTATATGATCATGAATTACGCATAACTTTTATTATAAAAGAAAAATAATAACATTATAAATAATTATAATTGCTATGTATTTTTCAATCAATTATTTATTTTTTATGTTTTTAGTATAATAAATTATTTAGTATAATAAATTATATAAAGAATGATGTCACATTTGAGAATTTAAATATATAAAATAGAAAAAAATTTTTATATTTTTTTGTTTTATTAAATATTATTTATACGTTAGTATAATATAATAAATTTTTAAATTTTCTTATTGTTGATCATTATTTATGTTTTTATTTTAAATTATAAATTTCTATACAAATTCTTGATTTTAACCGAATTCATTATTTTAATCTATCTTTAGAACTTTTAAATTTTAATATAATCTTGTAATTTTAATGATAAATATATTTTGAACTTCAATTTAAAATTTTGATTTTATTTTAAATTAACAGATATAATTTTTAATTTAGTATACTTGAAACTTTATTTTAATTTTATATTTATTATGGAAATGAAAAATCTTCTTATTATAACTTATTTAACTCATTTTTACTTATTTATTAATTTTTAAGTTATTTATATAAATATTAAAAGAAAACCTAGTATTGTTTTATTATTTAAATTTTTTTATAATTATCTTTAATATCGTAATAAATATAATCCATTTCTTATAATAGGATAATCTGGAAAATTTTCAATACGACCAAGTGCTATAACAACTGGACTTTGATCATAAATGTATTTTTCAGAAACTTCTCTTATTTTATCTACTGTTATTTTCTGTAATGTAAAATTATTATTTTAATAAAAAAATAAATTTTTTAACATAAAAAAAATTTACCTCATATTCTGCAATTCTTTGTTCAATAGGTTCATAACATCCATATCTAAAAACATTTTCAACAATATCAAAAAAACGATTTGTTGGATCATCCAGTATTGTCAAATTATTTGTAACACATTGATTAACAGCTCGACAGACTTCTTTTTCAGTTATTGTTGTACATAATTTCATCCACTCTTTTTGTAATGCACGAATCATATCCTATATAAATGTTTCAAATATAATGATTGTTAAGATTGAATTTTCTTAAAATATTTAAAATATACCAAAAGACATAATTTGTCACAAACGAAATAACAGCCCCAAATACTAGTAGTCTGTGCCCAATTATGAAAAAAGGATTTGTACATGTAACACAAATCTGTATTGAATGCTAAGTGTGCAATATATGGTGCATTATTATTCCTTCCGCCTAAAGATAAGTATTATGGACATTTCATAGTTTGTATTAAATAATATTTCTAAATATAAGATTTTTGCTTACTACATGTCTTGTCCCAAGAACCTATAATTTCTTTAGCTACAGTAAGTGCAATATGATCTTCACGTTGTTTATAACTTGATCCTTCAAGTCCTATTGCTACATATCCTAATTCATTATCGTCATCTCTCAATCGTAATTCAGCAGCTTGATTATAGACATATTTATATATATTATATATAAAATATAATAAAGAAGAATATTGGAGTATAATTTAAAATTTTTTTTACCTGAGAATCGGTATTCAAGTGATTCTCTATAAGATTGCATTTTGTTAAAAACTCCAAATATTGATTTATAATCTTCAACATCACATTTAAAATGTTTACAAACAATTTCTTGCAATTCTTTTAAGTTAATGGATCCAGTGCTAATCATTGTCATGCAACATATTTGAAATAATCGATTACGAAATTCAATCAAATTTTTTGTACAAAATTTTCTAAAAATTTCATATTATAATTAATAAATATGCATATAATATTTATTAAATAATTTTTATAAATTTTATTATTTTTGAATTTTATTTACTTTATTATATCAGTTTCAGGATATACACTATTACCAAGAGCAGTACCCTGATATGCAATACTTGGTAAATAATCCATCACAACTTTTTCTCTATCTGATTCTATTTGATAAAGTTCATGTAAAATTATATTCTTTTCTTGTATAACATCTTTATCACCTATCAAAATAAAAAAATATATTATTATAAGAAAAAAAGTTCATAGATAAATATAAAAAAAATTTTCAACTCACATATTTCTCCATTCAAAATTATATCTGCAAATAATTGAATGAGTTTATCTACTTTACATGAAAGTACTGTTCCATAAAAAATAAATATGTCTCGCATAGCAATAGCTGTAACTTTTCCACCAATTTCTTGTAATATATTTTCCAATTGTTCCTTATTTTTATTTTTTGTTCTCTATATTGGATATAAATATTTATAATATTAATTTTAATAAATTCTCTATAAATTCTTATATTAACTAAATAAAAAAATATCCATTTCTGTTTATCACGTATATGTTACATGTTTTGTTATATTTTTTTCTTACTTTGAAAAGTAAATGTTCTAAAAATAGAACGCTACCACGTTCTTCTGGCATTTCATACATTGCACCAGCTGGTACAAAACATCCTATGGTGGTAGTAAAAGAATTTCTATATTCACATATAAGGCGCAGACCATTATTCATGTAACAAGATTCTACTGAATTTTCTGTATTTATATATGTATTTAAAACATTAGATGTCTGTCTAAAAATGTTTTTATAATCTTTATGTATTTTATAATGTTTATTTGAAATATAAACAAGTCCCTTAAAAGTAAATTTAAATAATAAATAATATTATCTTTAATGCTTTCAATAAATGACTTAGAAAAATTATGCAACATACTCTTTTGATATATTTATATATAATATTGTTTTGCATCTGTAATAAATATTTCGAAATCATTTTTTAATTCAAATATAATATAATATGTTATTTATATTAGATACATATACAAACTGTAATTAATATTCATTTCTGAACAATTGAAGATATAAATTTTTCTTTTATTTTTTTTTTTTTTAATATATAGGGCGTTAATATATTTGAGAAACATTTTTGAAGAATTTATTTTAAATGTTAAAATGAACATAAACATTGATATAAAGATATTAAAACTTATTTATTAAACTTATTTATTATTTAAGTTAAATGAAATAAATCAGAAACAGAATGCTTTATTTCCATTACAACATCTCTTACTCTATTTCCGTTTCGATTCATTTTAATGTAAATTTAAGTTGTTTGTATCTTAAATAAGTTTCAATCAATATTTTTGTATCAATTTTTGCATTTATTTTGATCTTTAATCAACATTCCAAAAATGTTCCATAAATATATTAAAATATATGAAAAATGATATTTTAATTAATTTTATATTAATTAATTTTTATATTTATTTTATATTATTCAATTAATTTCTATATTTCAATAAATAAAATAATTTTCTAATTTGATGAAATATAAGTTTTATTATATGCAATGATATTAACAATATAACAAAAAAATGGAATAATGTTTTATAATATAAAAATCAGTGATACAGTTTTTCATATATGAATGTTCATATAATTTCAAATATAAAATAAAATATATATGTTTTATAAATGATGATTAATATAAAATTTGATTTTATATTTAAAATCTGTGTTTTTTTTTTTAGAATTGATTTGTACACATGTACATATGAAAATTTCTTAATTAATAATTTTTTTTAAATATTACTATTACTTATTGATATTTTTTTATTTTTCATTTATTTCTCTTTTTTTCTAATAAATAATTCATAATAAATCATTTTTTCAAAATATTTTTAAATATTTTAAACATATAATTTTTATTCAATAGATTTAATTTATGAAGTTAAAAAGATTTAATAAAGAAATAAAAACATATTTTTTTAATATTATTATTCATAATATATTTAATTTCTTCCCTTTTTTTCCTTCTTCTTTTCTCTGTCTTCTACCCATTTCCCCACTATCAAATAATATATTTAAAATATTTCATTCGTATATAATAGTATCTTCATTTGATAATGAAATTTCATTATCATTTACAAATCCGATTAGTTATATTAAATATTATTGACATAAAATTAATATGATCAAATTGCACACAAATATTTATATACAATATAATGGAACTGTAATACATGTGAATAAATATATTGAACACATGGAAGTTATAAAATTAGAATATAAACTTTAAATACTATTCTATATTCCGCATTATAATTTATTTATTATTTAATAAAAGTAAAAAAAATTATTTCTAATTCTTAATTTGTTCTATTTATTTTTTGCGAAAAATAAATTTATTTAACAATAAAATTTCGAGTCATTGATAATTTCAGAATAATTCTGAAAGCTTTTTCAAATGCTTATGTTTAATTGCTGATGTTTAAACGTGTATTAAACATATATTTAAATCTCTTAATTATGTTAAATTTACACGTTTGATATCTGTTATAACTATGTTTCATCAAAAGAAGTAATTATTTTAACATTCGGTCTTTGTGATTTAAAAGTTTCAACACCTTGTCTTGTAACAGATGTGCCACTTACATCAAGGTGTTCGAGATTCGATGCATTTAAAGCCAAGTGAACAAGACTTGAATTTGTAACATGTGGATAATTTCTGAAACATGTAAAAAATTTTTTATATTTATTTTATGAATTAGAAATTGCAGCATTTAATAATATCTAATATAATAATATAATAATACCTAACAACTAATGTTTTTAAATGAGGATTATTAAATATTCGTTTATCTCCTTCTACAACTATAACTTCTTCTGCAGAATTATTGATTATACGGTCACATGTATCACTTCCAAGAGCACAGATTGCTCTGTCTGTTATTAAACAACGTCCAAACATATAATTTTCCCAACGAAATCCATCTTCGACAAGAAACTATATAAATAAAGAAAAGAACAAGAAAAAAATGAGTAAAATAAAAATTATAAAATAAGATTGCAAATATAAATGTTAATATATTCGTGAAATATTTGAAAATATAAAAATTGATATACAAAAATGTTGATTAAGATTTATTTCTTTATTAAATCATAAAAAATTTAAATTAGAAAAGAGACAAAGTAAGATATAACTATGTTACATTATTTTTGTCTCATTTAACACAATTTTATCTAACAACAATTTCAATCATTTAATAGATAAGTTTCAGCCAATATTTTTGTACGTTATCTTTTATTTGTTTTGGTTTTAGAATCGATCTTCCAAAGATATGTTACGAATATATTAGCATTTTGTAAATGTTAAATTAATTTTATAATTTTTGCATATTATTATTATACTTGTGCAAGATTTCCATCTTCATATACAGGAAGTTGATTTAAAACTTCACGTTGTAAAGGTCGAGGTTCTGAATCAGGTGATTCTGCATTTCGTAAACTGGAAGGACATTCTAAATAAAGATGTGTCAAAGTTTTAGTACAACTAAAACATCCAACTTCACTATCACCAAGTGCAGTATCTCGTAAATCAAGAATCTGAAATATATAATTATTTAATTACTTGAATTATTAATTTATTAAATGAAAACATTAAGAAAAAGGTTGTTTACTTCTAATGTTTTAAATCCAAATCTTGTAGCTAAACTAGTATATGCTACACATTCACCTAAACGGTGACAAGAATTTAGCCTTAATTCTTTTAATTTTGGCATTTTACTAATAACCAATAATGAATGTGGAGTAAACCATTGACAATTACTTAGAATTAAACACTGAAAAATATATAGATATTATAAATCACTAAATATTATTTATAAATATGTATATATTAGTAAAAATTCAAATAAAATAAAATAAAAAATAATAATAAAAAGAACAAAAGAAATAATAAATGAAATTATATTTAATTGGTTCTTGTTTTTATATTATTAAAACATTAATATTTGTCACAAATTTGGAAGAAAGTGAGTTATTTAAAAATGAACCTACCAAATAATTATTAAGTGAAAGAACTTCTCAATTTGCAATTAGTGTAAGCAGTTGTTCTGTAACTTACAGTTATTTATTTATAATAAAATATAAAAAAGTGGTACAACAAAACTAATCAAATATATATGTATATACTAAAAGAAAAGTGAAAATACATGCAACTGAAAAATGAGATTCTTACTGTTAAATTAGGCATATGGAAATTCATTTTGAAAAAATATGATTTATTACTACGCAAATATCCCATTTTGCAACCTTCTAGTGAAAGTTTTTCTATTGTACTTGGAAAATCTGTTATTTGAATCTGTAAATAGAGATACATTTATTTAAAAGGATTTTTTAAATCTTTTATCTAAAAATAATTAAATATTTAAATTTACCTTGTCTCCATTAATGCAATATTCCTCAATAATCAATTCTTTCAATTGAGTGCATATAGTCTTAATTGAATTAAAAAAGCAAGGACTAAGTTCTGTGTCATGTTCACAATATAAATCACCACGCATAGCAAGACTTGTTGTTATAGGTTGAAGAAATTTTATATATTCTTTTAAGTCATTTAATAACATAGGTGTTTCTCGAAAATCTACCCTTCTCCATAAAGTTTTATCTTGTGCTATTTGGCCTAATCGTTGACAAGATCTGAAAAAAATAATAAAAATAATGAAAAAATTATTTATATATATTTTAATATATATTATAATGTATTAATATATTAATAACATATTATATATATTTTATATATAATCTTAAATTTATAAAATATTAATGTAATTATATGTATAAAGTTTTTTTTAAAACTTACAAATTTATTGCCATAAGGTCTTTAGGATTCAAATATTTAAATATATTTAACAAAACATCATCTGAGAAGTCTAATATATGTGGATGAATAATTATATTATTTGTCTTCTCATTTTCTTCAAATTTAATACGTTTCATATCATCCTCACTACTTGAAGCTTTAGGAGATAAAGATCTACTGCGTTTCATTTTCATTTTTTTTTTACACCTATACAAAATAGAAAATTAAAATAAAATATTTTTATATCTTAAATTGAAATACAATGAAATACAATTAAAATTTCAAAATTTTAAAAGTTATTTTGTATATTATATAAATAAAAATTTCTTATTATTAATTTTGCATAGTCATCATTTAATCCAAAAAATCAATCTGAGTAAGAGTTTGATTAAAAATTAAGTTTATAAATATAAATAATTATATATACATAAAACAAATTAAACGATTAGGTATCGAGAACACTTGTTCTTCTAATGGTTTTAATTCTTTTTGCATTTTGTTTTAATAATTTTAGAAAACTGAAAGTGTTTTCTGTTTTCAAATTGAAATTGACATAAAAACACAAAGAAAGTTTTGTTCACAAAACAGTCTAATTCTGACTGCTGAATAAGCTCTGTTTCTTTGGCTGAAACCCAGAAATAGTGATAAAATTTCTGCCAACCATATGCCACTATGATCAATGATCCTATATAAATTTTTATATATTTTATAAATAAAAGTAGATATTCTAATATATTTAAAAGAATTATTTATAAAAAAAAAATTATAATTTTAAAAAAAAAATTATATTACAATAATATTTAGTCTTATTTGCAAGAAATAAAAGTAAATTGTAAATTATACAATTTATATATATTATGAAAAAAATTTCTTTTATATCAAAAACATTTAGAAATCATCACAATCTAAACAAAAAATTGATGCTTAATAAAATTTAAACATTTATTGAATATTGGCAACATAATACATATATAACAATTTATATTTCAAAATTTTTATCTAATTAAATGAAATATCTTTTATTTAAATAAATTATAAGAATTCTCATATTTTCAAAAATCAACAAGTAATAACATAACCTTATGTTTCAAATAGTATCATTATATTATTGACACTTACCTGATTATTACCTACAATATCAAATAAAGAGAATTATATTTAAACAAATATTAATTTAAAAATTAAATATCTTAACATAATGTATTTAATTTATTTTATTTATTGAAAATATATACACAAAATGATGATTGCATATACTTTCCTCGTCAAACTAAACTTCTTACAAACTTGACTTTAGTTTATCATAATAATGTCTTTTAGATATATGAAAATTATTTTTAATAGAAATAAATTTATAAAAAATGTATAAAGAAATGTAAAAATATATAATTTAAATTTTATTAATAAGTCATATATGTAAAGAATAGTTTTAGAAAACATTTAATACGATTTCAAATGTTTTCAAAATCTCAAATTAATTATGAATGGAAACGAAGCGAGAACAATATAAATATCAAATTAATTTTTTTTAGATTTATTTCTTTTTTTAAAATATATTTTATAATTTTTAAACTATTCTTTTTAAATTATTGTTAGAATATATATATAATATTTAAAAATTTATTATTATTATTGTAAATAATAAATTTCAAAATTTAATTGTTTAAAGAATTATTTAATAAAAAGTATTTTTTTTAAGTCGATTTTTTGTTATCTATATATAAAAAATTAATGAAACATTAAATTCATATTGAAGATCATATTGTGTACGTACATATTAAAACATATTAGCTATTAAATATTTCAATTTATAAATTTAAAAAAATATTATTTTTATATTTGTAAATGGTTATTCAATAAAAATGAAATAAAAATTCATTCTCGAATTCATTCAATAAACAAAATTAAATTCGTTTAATAACAAAATTTCCCAATATTTGAAATATTTTTTTACGCAAAATGAATTCAAGTAAAAAAATTGTTAAATTTCATTTAAAAAAGAAAAATTATATTTTTTAACATCAATACATTTGTGAAAAAAATCATATCACGGAAGGAAAGGAAGAAAAGGAAACTTATTAAATATTATAAAACATTTTTCTAACTCTGAAAATATATAATTCGATTCAGTTAAAATTTATAAACTCAATAAACAAAATTAAAATTATTCTATATGTGGGATTAAAATAAATCTTATTTTACTATTTTTAGAATATTATAATATATTTAAATATAATATTAGTTGGAAAATATATACAATGTAAAATATAAAAATTAACAATATAAATTTCAAAAATAATCATATCTAAATAATTAATGTCATTTTATTTGCAAATTGCATATAGCAGGGGGCTATTTAAAATCAAAGAATTATTTGTTAGCTATTTTCTCATGAAATAAATGATTTTTATGATTAGGCACAAAGTATGCAATTAATAAAAGCATTATATCTTTGGATTATATCTATTTTACAATACTTTAATATGAATAGAGGTATTTTCTGCTTTGCTGAGAATACCATTTCCTTAGGAACAGTGCTAACAGTTTTTTGTCTTATTCACTGGACCATGTTATATACAATGTCATTTCTATAAATCTATATTTCAAATGTACATCTAATGCTAACTGATATAGAAACACAGTCTTAAACTCATTACTTCTGTTTTGATATATATATATATCATAATATAATATATATATATATATATATATATATATATTATAAAGTCTTGTATATATATATATATATATATACAAGACTTTATAATAAAATAAAATCTAACCAGTAAAATAAATTTTTTGTACTGTGGAATATTCATTTACATTTTAAGACATTTGTTATGCAACAACAAAATCTTATTAATATATGTTTGTAATAAAAATCCTGCGCTCAAATTTAATTGAAAATTTCATGTTCATGTTTATTTTAATGATGCATTAATTTTGTAAAAAATATGATATAAAATTGTGCAATTTAAATTTTTTATTAACTTGTTACATAAGATATAATGAAAAAGATGCAGATAAATTAAATATCAAACAAAATTTGGAATAAATTATAAATTTTTGGTAATATACTTATTATTGTGCAAAAATACAAAATTTAATATATATATACTGAGAATATATTTTTGTTATATTGTTATATTAAGTTATACTTGCCCCCTGTTTTTGATTTTGAAAGTGAAATTAAAAAAAAGCCATATAAATTAAATGATAATGCTAATTATATACAGATGCAATAGAAGTAATGTGGCTTAAGAAATATAAATTCTTTTAATTCTTCTTGATTTTGGTCAATATATGCTGAAAATTTAGCAAGAAATTTAGATAATTATAATTTCTCATATACTTATTTTCAAAAATTCATTGTATGGCACGCTTTTATTTGTTAGAAAATAACGATTTTGAGATCGTTGTACTCTAGTGCTATACAATATACACATATGTATATTGTAAGTACACTTAACTGAAATCTTAATTATATTGGAGCTAATCTGATTAGATTGCACCTGATGTTGTTATCTTACTATTACCAATTTATATATAATATAAATTTCTTTGGTCTTAGATTTTGTTTTGTATTCTAATTTACATATAAATCATATAATTCTAAAATAATTTGCAAAATGGTCATAGATTGTTGCAATCACTGCTCAAAAAAAGAAAAAAAAAAGAAAATAAAAAACAAATTTATCTACTTTTGATAACTATATATCTAATATATATAATTATAAAAAATATTGCACAAAATAAAATATAAAACAACCATTAATTCTTGCATGACAGATGCAGGATTATTTTAACACAACAATATTCATACTTTATTTCTTATTTTAAAGTGTTATAATTGTAAATAAATAATATTGAAATTCAATATTTTTTCAATAAATTATTTTTTTCAATAAATTAATCAGAATTATTGGTTGTCTCAAATTATATTATAAAGAAAAATTAAAGCATCAAATTCAGATCTGATGCATCACAAACAAAACTTTTGTTTTTTAATGTTAATAATAAACATTATTATATGTATATATTTTGAATCAGAATTCTTTTCTTTTAAAAGTAAAGAAAAAAAATTCTTTGCTTTTCTATGCTATATCATATTGATTTTGCATCGATCTGCCGCATCGCTATCAGAATTTCATTATTTGAAGATTAATATCTTAATATCATTTTCATTGTTCATAAAAAATATAATTTAAATATTGATTATATCAATATCAATATCAATAATTAATAAAGGTAACAAAAATATTATATATTAATGAAATTTATAAAAGAATATGATTATTTCTAGTATATTATTTTAATTTTATTTATATAAGCAATTAAAATAATTGATAATTCATACTGATTATATATTGATTTCATTTTAACTTAATGAAAATATATTTCTAATCAGGTATTGGAACAACCTTATGACTATTCATACACACTTAAATTTTGTAGCACACAATCTGTTTGAATATTAAATAACAGTGTGCATTCATATAAAACAGCATGCATTTCATACTTGTAATATTTTACTGGCAAAATATATACATAGTGTATAATTTCAAGTTAAGCTCATAAGCCACTGAAGATTCTACTTTCT
Source organism: Apis laboriosa (assembly GCF_014066325.1). Taxonomy (NCBI): domain Eukaryota; kingdom Metazoa; phylum Arthropoda; class Insecta; order Hymenoptera; family Apidae; genus Apis; species Apis laboriosa. Next base: position 2,477,645 of record NW_025223500.1, read on the forward strand.
GATTGATAGAATATTGATAGAATATAAATGATAAGTTATTTAACTTTTAATTTATTTAAAATAATAATATTTAAAAATTCATTTTTTTTGTCTTATTAAAGTACAAAAAATTTCCTTCTTGAATAACAGAAGGCATAGTTTAAGAAAATATTTTAGCGTGTCATAAAATTTCTCTTGCTCACATAACAACAATTTTGTGATTGTTACCATTTGGCAAGAGAACATAATAGACACGCTTCCCCTTATCTCATTGAAACTCTTGTATATTATTATGATATTGATTATTAAATGAACCATTTGGTTGTTCATTTCTTTCAATAACACTTTGCATTTCAACCGTTGATCCATTATTAGACTGTCCATTGCTATTATTTAAGTTCCCAGAATTATTAACATTACTTGTTACTATGTTTATATTATTTGTATTAGATTGTTGTGTTTGTTGTTGTTGTTGCTGACCATTTACAGTATTATGAGAAGAATTATTATTCTTTGATCTGTGCCTAAGTTTATGAGTTGTAAGATATTGTTTTACAGAAAATGCTTTGTGACAAATATCACATTTATATGGTAAAGGATCCTGACAATTTACACCATCTCCAATAGTTGAAGCATGAGTTGTTAAATGCATTAAATAGTAATGTTTTACTACAAATGATTTTCCACAAGTTTCACAAATATACGGACCCGATACACCATGCGTTTTACGATGTTTGTGAAGATTGTCTTTTCGAGAAAAATTTTTACCACACATTTCACACTGATGCATCTTTTCACCTGTATGAGATACAGAATGCCTAACTAAATGTTCTTTGCGACTAAATGCTTTTGAACACGTAGTACACACATAGGGACGTTCACCAGTATGTAGTTTTCTATGTTGATAAAGATGTTCTTTCCGTTTAAATGGTTTACCACAAACATCACAACTAAATGAATTGCTATTATTTTGTAAAGAATCTTCTTTATTATTACTATTATCAGATGTTTCATTTAAAAGATTTTGAACAGAGCAATTATGACCATTTAATTGATTTATGGAAGAAAAAATTTTGCCACATTCTTTACAAGTAGTATTTCTATGATTTTGTGAAATAACTTGAGGATTGACAGTAATTAGAGATGTTGGTTCAGGTCCTGGTTTTATTCTTAGAAATTCGGAGATTTGCCCGATTGAGTTGCGAGATATTGTATCTTCCGACTTAAATTCTTTTGTCTCTTCTCGAACAGTTTGTGTAACTAAAGGTGCTTCTTTAAATCCTAAATTTAAAAATACTTCTGGTGTGGCTTGTACAGTATAACTTTGTACATTTTGAGTACCACTTTCATCTTTTGGAGTTTCAGATTGTACTTTCTGAATGATTTGTTGATTTTGTTTAGCATCAGGTTCTGATTTTAAAATTATATTATTATTTTGATGCACTATTTGTGCTTGAGGCTCCTGCTTAATAGGAAATTCTTGTTGTGTAGCAATTTGTACTTGTTTTTCAATTTGTTGAAGTTGTCTATGTTTTTCAAACTCTCTTTGCTGTCTTTGTAATTGTTGAATCTGTTGTGTTATTTGTGACTGATTTTGTTGCTGCTGTTGTTGACCAACTTGTGTTTGATTTTGTGGTTGAGAAATTTGTTGAGAAATTTGTCTTTGTGATTGCATTTGTTGATTTATTTGGCCATGATTTTGAATTTGATTTTGCACTTGTTGAATTTGCGATGTAGAACTTTGTTGATCATTAATTTGATTTTGTGGTTCATTTGATTGTTGCGGAGATACTTGCTGTGAAGTCTGTTGTTGATAACTATAATGTGTTTCTGCTGTTGCTTCTACAACAGCAGCTGCCATACCTCCTGGTTGCATCTGGAATATATATATATAATAATTAAGTAAATTTTTTGTTTGTATAAAATAAAAAATTGTTTTTATATAATAGATTTTATATTAAATTTTGTTTTTATATAATTTGTTTAAATAATAGAAAAAGTAATAATATAGTAATAAAAGTAATAATTTTTTTATAAGAAAATGATTATATTTCAAAAAAATTCTGATATAAAATAAATTTTATTACATAAAAATATATTAATATAATAAATAAAAAATTAAACTTTAATAACAATGTAAATAAAAAATAATATTGATAATTTATGATATTTATTATCAATATTATTATTGTTGTAACAAACCTGCATGGCACATTTATATTGTTGAACTCTTGCTTGAACTCCACTAATAATTTGAATATTTGAAGTATTTATATTACTAACAACAACAGGTTGTTGTATTTGTTGATCATTGTTAATTATTTGATTTCCTGTTGTTGGTGCTACTTTTTCAATTGACTTTAATACTTCATTTTCAGGTGTTACAGGTCTATCCTTTTCTGTATTTTTCACATAAACCTTACCTTCCTTTAGAAAATCTTCAGAGAATCGTAGTGAAGTAAAATATGATTCTAACATACCCTCTGCACTTACAACTGTTTCTCTAAATTCAATAAAGTTTTCTAATTTCTTTACACATTCGTGACAAACAATTTTTGGCAAAGAATCCTCTTCTAAAACCTTAAAATATCAATTAAATACAATTTATCGATATAAATCAATTGCTTAATTATATTATATTATTAAATAAAGAATTAGCATAACTAAAAATATCCACAAATCTATTTTATAATATAAGTTTTTCAAGATCTTTTTCAATCGAAAAAAAGATATCTAGTCTTACCTGTATAGGCAAACATGTTTGAATCTTTGTTTGAAGTTGTCGTCTACGACCTTCTTCCCGGAAGATGTTCATTTTGGTTCCTTCGTTGCTAGTACACAATCTACACAGTTCGTAATAATTCACTCTTCGATATCCAGACATTATTTTCCCGCGGAAAACTCAATTGCGCGACCTTATGAAAATCGCGAATGACTTTGTTTTCAAAGAAATACACACGTGACAATGATCACTGTTGCACTATCATCATGAACATTGCTGTTTTGCATGTAAAATAAGATTTTGCTTGATATCGCATTTCTGAGACTACATGAATCGCATCCGTAGCCATTTGCAGTTTGTGATTATAGCGACAACGAAGGATAAGAAAACGCGCTAAAAATTTAAACTTGCTCTTAAACTGTGTACAAACAATTTACAAACTTTTATTATAATACATTATATACAATTATATATTATATAAAATTGCTTATATAAATTACTTATACATTTTAAGATTACTTATAGATTATTTACAAATATAATGGATATTAATTATAATGATATTCGTATTTATTTATTATATTAAATAATGAAAAATATATATTATAGTATTTGCAATTTTTAATTATTAACAATATATATGAATATAAGATATACATTTATATGAATAAAATATATAAAATATTGTTAAATAAAAAAGAATGTTTTAAATTTACATTTTACATAATATAAAAAATTTTAACTATATTTATTTTATTGATTTATAATATAACTAAGACAAAAAATTAAAAATGTAGAAAGTATATTTACACTCATTTTTATGTTGCTATAAGATATATAAATGAAAGATAATAAAGATTACATAAAATATATAACAATACTGCAACAATACTTTATAATGTGAGGTCCAATCTGATTTAAGAGCAAAAATATATCGAATGAGGAAACGTGGAACATTGAACCGGATAGATGAAAATGTCATCACCAACTGGTAGAGTTTCCTGTGTAGAATAGTATCAGGAATAGCTTTGATAGGTGGTGATTGACCAATTTTAATTGTACGAATTTCATATTAATGTGTGCATTCAATTTTTAAAAATGTATAAAAATAGAAAATATTGATAATAAATTATGAATCAAAATCTATCGAATGAGAAAAAACATGGTAAGAAATTAGTACAAGAATCCTAACCTTGCTAAAGATGAAGTCAGGCACTATGGACAAACATAGAGGTTCTACGCTTTTAAAAGCGGAAGAAAATGAACAAGTCTTCCAATTGATAGGAAATCGGTGTCAGGTAAGAATTATTGTATTGAAAATTTTTAAATACGAATATTATAATTATTATTATAATACAATGATTTTGACCTAAATTTGTCAATCAACAGATTTAAATAAACATTTGTCATTTTATTTTTATATTATTTTTAAATATTTTTGTTATTAAGTTAGTTTTAAGTTAGTTTAGTTAATTAAAGATTAATTTCGTTTATTTATTAAATGAAAAATTTATAGAAAATATATATTATAAAAGATTTGATATTGATATAATTAATATTTTATTAATACTACATATAAAATTTTTAACATTTTCAACATTAGTCATTTTATATGAAAGCAGTTCTATGCATAGTATTTTTGAACTATAAATTTGTATGAAAAATTAAAAATATATATTAATTTTATATGATTTAAATAAAGATTTATAATTATGCAAATATTTTTTATATTAGAGTGTGAAATGTAAATATTAATAAATTGTAAATATTTTTATTTAATTATTTAAATAATTTATAAATTAAAAATATTTATGATTTTGTTATTTATTTAAATTATATATCACAATGGAAATTAATAATGTAATATTTTAAATAAGTAATATAATAATAAAAGAAATACAATTTATATTTTTTGTAGTGTCTAGCAGCTGGAGTTATTCAATTATATTTGACTGAACCGCCTTTACATAAAGAATGGATAAAAAAAACTACAGGTATTATAACATTGATAAGAGATAATCCTAGACGTAGTTTTTTCCTTCGTTTGTATTGCTTACAAAGGAAAGCAATGTTATGGGAACATGAAGTTTATAATGCAATGGATTATAAAGCACCATTGATTTATTTTCATACATTTGAAGCAGAAGATTGTATGGCTGCTTTTAATTTTGCAAGTGAAACAGATGCTGTTACACTAAGGTAAATTAAATTAAAGCATAGAATAGAAATATTAATTGAAATATTAATTGAAATAAAATTGAAATATTTTTTTATAAATTTAATTCTAATTGTATATTATAAGATTAAAATGTATTAAAATTTCTTTCTCTATATATAAATAATATTAAAATAGAAGATATAAAAAGAGATAAAAAAATTATTATTTGATTTTAGAAATATTCTTCTTGGTAAACTGAATACTAAACGTCAGAGAAGGCAACAAAGACGATCTAAAGTAGAAGGAGAAACTCAGCATGGTGCAACATTACCATGGAGAAATCAAAGCAATACATCACCAATTGCATTTAATACAGGATCAACTTCTAATTTATTAAATGGAACTCCAACTGCTATTGGTGTTAATAGGAGTGCTTCTAGTAGTTCTATGTATAAAAGTAAAAAGAAAAAGCGAGATAAAATTAAGAAAAAATTAACTAAAGATGATATTGGGCCTCCATCTGATTTTAGGTTGAAATTTGATTATATTATGATTGATTATATTATTTTAGTTTGTAATTTTAGCTACATAATTGATAATTTTTATATTTTTTATATTTATTTTAATATTTTTAGACATGTTACGCATTTTGCATGGAATGCTAACAGTAAAGAATTGGAATTAGAAAAAATTGATCCACATTTAAAAATGTTTCTCGATAAGGTTGGCGTATCGGAATGCCAATTTAGAAATCAAGACACGCGTGATTTTATTTATGATTTTATTGAAAAACATGGTGGTATGAATGCTATTAGAGAAGATATAAATTCATCTATCCCAAAAACTAATGCACAACAACAATTGCAACAGCAAATACGACAACCTCCAACAGCACTTCAAAGACAGGAATATCCTCCTCCAGTTCCTGCAAGAACAGTACCTGTTTGTATATTTGTTATTATAATATTATTAATTGTTATTATATACTATATATTATTATACAAAATGAATGAATTTTACAAACAATATTTTTACAGCATCAAACTCGAATTGCTCCACCATTGCCTCCAAATCGATTTAATACACCTTCAACACCACCAAGTGCACCACCAAGTGCACCACCAGTTCATAGAACATTGCCAACTCGACCACCACCACCTTTAACTTCTGCACCATCACTTCCACCACCTCCACCTCCACCTCCTCCACCACCACCTCCACCTGCTCCAGCTCCACGCTCAAAAAGTAATTTGACTACATCTGTTCCAACTCCACCACCATTACCTAATTTATTAAATTCTGATGATGGAACTATTAACACAAGTGCTATCAATAATAATAATAGTAATAATAATAATAATAATGAAGATATTGCTGATTTGAGATCAACTCTTATGGAATCTATAAGAAGTGGCACTACTCTTCGAGTTAGTATGAAAATTTAAAATTGTAATCACTAAATGTTTTAATGATATATAACATTTTGATTATATATTCATTATTATAGAAAATCGATAAATCAGAAATAAAACAAAATCCCCCACCAGACGATTCTAGAAATGCTTTATTAGAGCAAATTCGTCAAGGAATTGAATTAAGGCCCGTTTCGAATGAAGCAAAAAATAAAACGACATCAACATTTCAAGGAGGTTTGGCTAGTGCTTTGTCAAGGGCTCTTGCTGAGCGATCGAGTGCAATACATAGTGAAAGTGATGATTCAACTAGTGAATCCAGTGATGATTATGAATGGGATGATTAACTCAGGTTAGTTAGAATTTAATAATATATTATAGAATTTAATAATATATTAGATTATAAAATATCTTCTTGATAAGAATATGAAATTATTTCAGATGAAATATATAATTCGAGAAATGAAATAATATATCACTGTGATAAATCTGCTATCAATAAATATGTAAACAGAATAGCTATAAATGTATAATATAAAGATTTTGAATTAGATATCCAAAGAAGCATGAAAATCATATGTAAATTTTTCAAAAAAGAAATCACTTAAATGTGTTATCAGGAAATAAGGCACAATTATATGGATAGGACAAGTAAGAGCAGAATAAAAATCTTAGTATAATATCAACAAAATTATAATATATTTATCTGAAAAAGAAAAAAAATACTAGAAAGAAAATAAGATATTATATAGCACAACAAATCTATAAAAATTGATTTTTCAATAATATTTATTTGTTTAATCGATAATTAATATTTGCCAAATAAAACGAGTACTATAAAAACGATTATATTCATGCTGTTTCAATAAATATAAGAAATATCATAATAAATACAATTAAGTAAAAATTATTATAACCATATAGTACAGTTAGTAGTATTACAAATTTCATGTAAGTTTATATTATTATTTTAAAAATTAGCACATTTCCTGTATAATAATTGTAAAATTTACCTTATCCTGCCCAATTTATATGACTCAAAATATATGCAATTTTAAGTTAGCAATAATGTTAGTACAAGATGTACATTTACAAAATTGTAAATATATAATTTTCAAATTAATTGGAATATAAATATCAATCTGAATGGAACAAAAAACAAAAAGTATTAAAAATATTACATTTTTTTTAATTTACTCTGAAATTTTAATAATTTCGATTATTTTAAATTATAATATTTTTGATAATTAATAATTAGAAAACATACATTGAAACTATATTAATTTGTATTTATATATATTATTATATAGATCAACTTTAAGCATTTAAGTTTTTGTTTATTATAAAATATTGAGCATTAAAATCAACTTATATACCTGATATTTCAAATGCAGAAATTGATCCTTATAAAAGTATATAAGTTATATTTAAATCTATTAATATACAAAATTTTTGTTAAAGAAGAAACTTTCTCAATTTCTCACGTACTGTTTTATTTATAGACTTAGAAACTCACTTAAGATATCTATATAATGGCCTTGTATCTAGTCGCTTATGAAACTGAAAATAGGTGTCCTGAACTGATGTAAATTATAATATCCTAAAAGAGTTTCTAAAGTCTTTAAACAATTTAATGAATTAAGAGTTGATAATTTTTAACTTTTTATTATTAAGTTTTTATGATTTTTTTTTTATTTTTTAATTTATTGTATCAATATAATCTGTCGGCCTCCGTTCTAAGAAAGTTATAAAAATAATTTTTCATAAAATTAAGCGAATTAAATTAATTTCTATAATAAAGCATGACTATTTTTGCATTGTTGGATAATATATAATTTATATCATTTGTTCAAATAAAAAAATAGCGTATCAAATGATTTAAATGTATCCTTCTAAAATATAAGGTTACTATAATATAGTAAACTAATGATATAGTAAAAATTGTATTTCATGCAATGATATAGGTGATAAACCTGTGGCAATGGAGCAAAATTCGAGAATGTTATTTATACATATACATATATATGACAAAATGTATTATGTAAGGAATAAAATAGAATGTTACTATGGAGAAATCCTAGTCACATAGGAATGAGAAAAAAGAATATGTTAATTATGAATTATTATATTTTATTATTATATGCAATATTATTGCATATATTATAAATACTATTTGACATCCAAAATTCGATTAATTAAAAATTATATAGTTGCAAGGTTTTTGCTTTAATTATTATTGAATATTAAAAAAAATATTAAAAATAAAAGTGTAATCAAGAAAAAAAGAAACTATAACTATGTTTGTTAACTAAAATAAAGAGAAAATAGCCAGAAATGTTAAAGTAAAAAACTTGTTACAAGTAATAAATTAATAAAATTGTATAAAGAACGATAGAATCACACAATTTTATTTTGAATGCATTATATAGAAGTATTGTTGCATTTAAGGAGAAAGAAAGAACTATTAATGGACATTTTTATCCATTTTTAAAAAGTATATTGTTCTTTTATTAAGTGTAAATATAATGTTACAAATCATACTATGTTTGTATTATAACTACCAAATATCAAAAAAGTATGAAAAAGAACTTAATATTAATTTACTTATAACATATAATTTCCTTTTCATTTCCTGTATCATTTTTTGTATTATTTGAAAATATAAAGTTGTATATAATTTATAATGCAAATTTTATAAAATAATAAGAATGGATTTTTTATTATAACAGAATAAAAAATTAAATTTTCACAAAATTAATGAGAATTCATAGAAAAAATTTAAATTTGTTACGTGAATTTAAACAGTTTTAAAAAAATCATTGAATATATATCAAAATAATATTTATATTATTTATTTATCAATCATTCATTCTTATATATATTAGAAATTAAACAAAAATCAGATATGTATATCGATCTAATTAAATATTTTTGCCATGAATATAATGACATAAATAAAACATATGTGCACATATTTAAAAGATAAAAATAAAATATTCAAATTCTTGAATTGAATATATAATAATAATTATCTATCATCTTTATAAAATTATTAAATATTTTATTTATAAAATAAGAATTTTATAATTGTATTAAAATATTAAAAATAATATATATATATATATATATTATATAATTTATATATTTATTTTAATTTATATATTATATAATTTTACATATATATTATTATATATATATATATAAATTTGGAAATATTAAAGAAAATTTTGTGTAAATACATTTTGTAAAAAGAAAGTAAAATTAAAATACATTTGAATTAATTATATTAAATTAATAAAAAATCATTTTAAATTTTAGGAAAATGTAATTTTTTCATAAACTTCTAATTCCTAAAAATACGTATTATGCCATATTTATATAATTGAAATTGTTGATTTTATCAATGAATGTTTATCATATAAATATGTTAACAAATATAAAAGAAAATAGGTAAATTGTTGTAAATTATTTATTAATTTATTTACTGAAGATGAAATGAATACTGCTAGATAAAGTAAACTCGATAAAAATTTATTATATTTATTAGTTAAATATTTTTAATGTTTAATATTAATATTATCATTTGTCATATTATAAATTAAAAATAACATTTCTTTCTTTTCAGAAAAATATCAAATGTTCAATTATTTATTTGTAATTTAATCAATATTACATAATATATTTACATAGAAGATAGATATATATTTTAATATAAATTATAGAATTATATTCTTTATAAAAAAATTTAATGTCTAATAGGAATTTATAAATTATAAAACTATAATTTATTTATTTTACATATCAATTTTAATTTACTATCATTCACATATAAAGAAAGAAGAAAAAACGAAGAGTTTTTTTACAAAAATCAATATAAAAGATATATTTACATTTTATTATTATTTGTTGTTGTTTGTGGTAACGTAGAAACAGATATACTAAACGCGGCAATAAATACATTTATGATAGTTATTAGAAAAACACCGATTACTACGTAATTATTGATTTTTCGTGCTTGTAATGATTTTGATTGTCCTTTTATATCAAATCGACCTTTGAAAATCAGACTGATTCCTACGACCACCTAAAATTAAACAAATCAAAATATTTTAAATAGTTATTAATCATAACTAAGATCGTACAGATAATCTGAAAGAAATTCATTTATACTTAATTCATTGTTAATTCATGATTATTATTTATATTATTTATATTAAATAGATTTCATTCAATTGTATATTAATATTCGAGTCATATAAAAAAATAAGAAATTTAAAATTAATAATTATTATTTACTTTACCTGAAGAAAAAGACTGATGATTATTAAACTCATAATCAAATAAAATGTAGGACTCTCTCGTTGATACTCAATCAGATATCTTAATTGATTCGCATTGGCAGTGATTAGGGCAACATCCATCATACCTTGTGCCACGGTTTTTTTTGCGGCATAAGTATTGGATTGTTTATATGCTTGAGATTTTTTATCTATTGTATCGGTAGAAAACACAACATCTTTCACCACTACTTCTTCCATCACTTCCAATTTGTTTTTTTTCTCGTTTTCATCCATAATTTCTTTCTTATATTAATTTTTACTTCTTTTTTGTTTTTTAATCCGGTTTTTTAAACATGCAGTGTCTTTATTTTTTTCGGTTTTTGATTTTTTACGCGAAATAACACATCAATACATAATTTATTTCTTAAACTTCATAATTTCTTTTTTAAAAATCAATTACACACTTGTCACAATATGTTTTTTATTTTTAATATTCATTTATTTATTATGAACAAAAAGAATAATCAACTTCTAACTAAATTTCGTGATAATTATTCCGAGAAATGGGATTTCGTACATAACTATTGCTAGGATACTAATGTACGAAACAAAGTATTAAATTAAACTGTTTCAGTTGTTGTATGTAAATAATTCGTCAACAAATCATTATCACTTAGAATGTTTCTTCCGCATTCTCATTGTTTAATCACTAATATCAAAAATGGAAAACGCTTTGTTCAAGTATTTTTATGAGTAATTCAAGTAATTCAGATATGAGTTTGTCCTTTTTTACGCATTCTAATTGAACTTTAATACAATTATCGAATTATCAATCAATTAATATCGAAAATACATTTCTGTACATTTATATAAAAAAATCACATAACTTTTTCAATTTTTTTAATCGATAATAAAAAAAACTTGATAAATTCCGCATTTACTTGGACCGAAAATAAATATAAATAAAAATATTTTAGCTTTATATATTTTAACTTATCTATAAAAGTATTAGAAGAAACAAAGTCAGAGAAAAAATAACGATAACTATTATCGTATCGTTCTATATTAAAACTAAAATGATATGGTTTTGATGAAACCACATATAACACGTAATCAAAGGGAAATATTTAAGGACAATAAATGTACACATACAGTTTGTGTCAATCAAGTGTTAATTCACTATTTTTATCATCGAATATATACCATTTTTTATCGTATTCAGACAATAAAAACAAAAAGACAATAGTGATAATGAGAAACAATTTCAGCTATTTTCTCTGATTATTATTTGACTTAGAAATTTGTAGAATGTTAATATATTTATGACATTTTTTTATTCCTAAAAGTCAAAATAAAAATTTAATGTCAAGTCAATATAAAAATATTAATTACGATTTGTTTTATTAAATTATATATATATTATAACAATTGAAATTTGCATTAAATGAAACAAAACAGAGATAAAATGAGATATTTCTGTTATTGCCATTTTATATAAACTTCAATTGCTTATAATTTAATAATCTTAATGTCTTAATTTTTATTTTAATTTCTAGAATCGACTCTTCAAAAGTATTTCACAAATGCATTAACATCGTGCATATTTTAAAAAAAGTACAATTACAAAAATTATATAATAAATAGAAAAAATATAATAAAAATATAAACAATAAATAGAAGAAAGAAATTAATTCAATTAAATATTTGAATATAAACATTATGACATTTTTCTTCTTTTGTATTGTACAATTGTTGTTTTTTCGATTGTAACTTAAATTGATCAATTGCATTCCAAGATAAGATCCTTAGATACTTAGATAAGTAAATCATTATATGCGATCAACTTTTTTTATTTTTATTCTTCTATTCTAAAAGAAAAAAGTAACATGTTATATAACATATATAAAAATTAAATCTATCTAATGAAAGATAGATTAGATTAAAAAAGATGCAAAATATTATTTTAAAAATCAAAATTAATTATTTAATTTTTATCGATAATAATAATTACATTTAAAAGACGATACATGAATAATGATTTCATATTATTTCCATTAATAAAAAAAATATTCTTTTTTCCTATTAATTGTATTTATATTATATTTATCTTATGTAATTATGATATGTATAATATTTAAAAAAAACAGCACGATCTCTTTTGTGTCAGTGGTATTATTGATAAACTCGCAGAAATTTCATTATAAAGATTTCAGAATTTGCGTTTTATGTTCTTTCTGAAATAACAATTTATACAAAAGAAAAGTGTTGTAATTGACGAGTCATGCAGATGAGTTTCACTTTTTATGATATATATACAATTGATTAATACAGAGATTAAGTAAATTTCGATTTTATCAATGCGAGACACGATTCGTATTGATTAGCTATATATATATATATATATACATATATACACATTATATACATGCAAACAAGAAAATTACAAAAAATTATGGGGAGGCTGTTTTATGGATAATATCGATCCAAAATTTCATGATCTGAACGCATCGATTGATATTGATAAACGAATTTATACAGAAGATATAGAGGTTTGTATATAAAAAAATAAGAAATAATATTAAATATGTATGATTAAATATATGAAAATTTATATAAAACATTTATATATACAATATAACATTAAAGAAAAAGAAAAAATTAGAAATATATTTATTACATATTTAATATAATAATAAATACATTTTTTAATATTCTACAAATCTTCAGGGAAGTGTGACATATGCAAAAGCAATAAGATTGGTCAATCTTCTCACAGATGAAGAATTACAAGTTATACTGAATGGTCTCAAACAAGTAAAAAAAAAATTTGTATAATTTATAATTTATAATTAGTTATAACAAAAATATTAATTTCATGTGCTAAGACGATCGAATATAAAAAAAACATTTAATACAAATGAAAGCTGAATGGGAAGAGGGTCGATTCACTATACATATCAAAGATGAAAATATCCATACTGCGAATGAGCGTCGACTTACGGTATATATACATATTGATTATAATATCATTTTTTTTTAAGATGAATGTAATAGTTTAAATTGCTTTTATTTTATTAGAACAAATAAATAATGAATATTTACGAAAGTATAATATTTCTATTTTTCTTTTTCATAAGAATTCAAAGAAAATATTTATTTTTTTATTGGTTTCTTGATAGGAATTAATCGGGGATGTTGCAAAGAAATTACATATCGGAAGAAGTTGAAATGATCAAACTATAACTAATACAAAATTATGGCTTCGAAAAGCTATAGATGTGCTTTCAAACAAATTGATGAAATTCATTCAGGTAAGAAAGTCAAAATATATCAGCAAAAAGAAAAACTATAATTGGAACGAAAGATATATATAGGTTCTTGTCAATCGAGCTGAAAATGAAATAGAAATTATTATGCCCGGATACACTCATATGCAACGTGCTCAACCAATAAAATGGAGTCAATGGTTACTCAGGTATGAATGAAAATAATATAGTATAGATATGTTTTTTATTTGGAATTTGAAATTTAAAATAATAGAATTGAAATTTTGTTTATAATTATGCATGGTATGCTAAGGCAGATATTGAGAGATTACAAGAAATTCAAAGACGGGTAAACATTTTGCCTTTGGGCAGTGGCGCAATAGCTGGGAATCCTTTTCAAATTGATCGACGTACTTTGGCTGAATTGGATTTTTCTGAAATAACGGAGAATAGCATATATGCTATAGGAGATAGAGATTTTGTTGGTAAGCGAAAAACATTTTAAACGATATATTATATATTTATACAATATATTTATAACATATATTCAATGAAATCAATAATAAGATGTAAACATAAAGAACAAATTTAATTGAAATGTTAGAAAGATGTCAAAAAAGAAAAAAATTCTTTTTTCAATTTTCATATTATAAATTTTTTTTTTCTTTTAAAGTTGAGTTTCTTTTTTGGTCTTCATTAACGGTAATTCATCTAAGTCGTCTTTCTGAGAATTTGATTTTATAGCAGCGAAGAATTCGGTTTCGTGAGATTTGCTGATCAATTTTCTACAGATAGTAGTTTGATGCCTCAAAAACGTAATCCTGATTGTATGGAATTAATTCGAGGAAAAGCTGGTATTTTATTTAAAAAAGTTTGTAATTCTAAATAAGTTATTTTTAATGATAGATAGATGCATAGATTTGTACATTTAGATTATTTAATTATGTTTTATGGCATTTCATATTCTAGTGTATGGGTTTCATAACTACTTTGAAAGGAATTCCGTCTATATATAACAAGGATCTTCAAGAAGATAAAGAAACTATATTTTCTACTTTCGATATATTAGACAGTATATTTGTTATCGCTACAAATGCAATAAATACATTTGAAATAAAAAACAAAAAGTGCGAAAAAGCGCTAACATCTACTATGTTAGCAACTGGCATATTATCTTGTTCGAAAAGGGGTTAGTATTCGAAGTAAAAAATAATTTATTATAAATCAAATTTTTAATATTTTAAATCATCTAATTTTAATTTTTTTTTTTAAATAATGAATTTTTAATAGATACCGTTTAGAGAAGCTCATCACTTAACTGGAAAATGTTGCTTTGTCAGAATTATTAGAAGTATCTCTTTGTAAATTGTCACTTAAAAATTTACAATCTATAAGGTAAATTATTTGATTGAAAATTTAAATGAAAATTTATTTCATTGAAATATCCAATTTTTTATATTATATTTTTTAGTACTAAATTTCAAAAAGATGTGAGGCAAATTTGGAATTTTTCTCATAGTGTTGAACAATATAAAGTTACAGGCGGAACCAATATAACAGCATTAATAGAACAAATTAATAAACTTCGAACTTCATTGATATAATAATTCTGTCTAATAAAAATAAATAATAAAAAAATAATTCAAAATTAATATGTGATAAAGATTAGAAAGCTGTTTGATTTTTATGATTCTACTAATTTCTGTTCGACTGTTTCACGCTCCCACAATATGTCATCGCTCTACGTGCGTTGAGTATCGCACATGAATCTCTTTTCACGATTTTCCACCCGAATGTGACGAATTGCTTAAAATAATAAATGAAGTTATAAATCGTCTTGTGACATCCATTGAAAAGTAGAACAGAAACTATATCATTATTACGAATTATGTTGGCCGAGAAAATAGGTTATGCAGCGATTATATATTGGGGTTATAAATTTTCTTGCAATATAATATACCGAATATATAAGAATTTCTTCTCCGTGTCTGTGGTTGATTTATGCTCTATGGGTAAATGGGCAGTTGTCACAGGATGTTCCCATGGAATTGGAAGAGCATACGCGGAAACATTGGCGAAGATAGGATTGAATGTGATTCTAGTTAGTCCTGATACGGAAAATTTAAAAACCATTGCAAGTAATATCGAAGCAATGTACAATGTGAAAACAAAAGTAATTAAATTAGATTTATCGGAAGGCTTGGAAACATATAATGTTATCGAAAAAGAAATGTTCGGCCTAGAAATTGGCATATTAATCAACAATCTTGGCATGTCATATCCGCATCCAGAATATTTCTTGGATCTTCCTCATAAAGAAAAGATCTATATGAGTATTGTTCATTGTAATGTAGTAGTTGTGACAAATATGTGTCGTATTTTATTACCACAAATGGTGGTTAGAGGAAAAGGAGTTATAGTCAACGTAGCCTCCATGGTAGCAGTATTACCGAGCCCTCTGTTGACAGTCTTCGCAGCCACAAAAGCGTATATCGTGAAATTTAGTAGAGATTTGCAGATAGAATATGGAAAACATGGTATAATCGTGCAGTGTTTGT
The DNA here is from genome assembly GCF_014066325.1 of Apis laboriosa. Taxonomy (NCBI): domain Eukaryota; kingdom Metazoa; phylum Arthropoda; class Insecta; order Hymenoptera; family Apidae; genus Apis; species Apis laboriosa. Next base: position 2,494,020 of record NW_025223500.1, read on the forward strand.
TACCAGGCACAGTCACTAATCATACCACAGAGTCACCACGATCAGGATGGATGGTTCCAACACCGGAAAAATACGTTCAGAGCGCGATTAAAACTATAGGCAAAGAAAATGTAACGACTGGATTTCTGCAACATTCCATTTTGATTGGAATAATAAAATTTATTTATCGAATATCACCGAGTTCTATCATCGTCTGGATGATTAATATCATGGAAGGAAATCGAAATAATGCGCTACGACGATATGTCGGATGACTTTGTAGAAATATTTTAATATATCAAGTTTTACTTAAGGAAAAGGTGCTTTTTGATTTTTTTTTTATATTATAAGATAATATAAAATAAGTTTCAATGAAATTGTAAAATTAAAGTAAAAGAAAATTCTATTTTTTTAAATTTTTGAAGATTAAAACAAAATGTAAATTCGAAATAGAATAATATTGAAAGTAGGCAAATTTATTCATTCAGAATTAAAATTTCTTTTGTGATTATATAATGATTAACGAATTAGAAATTATTTAACTTATTTATTCGAAAAATGATACTTTTAATTGCTAATTTGATTTCATTTTTTTTAAAGATAAAATAATTATTCAGGAAATATAAGAAATTATTATATATTAATAAAAAATTATAATAACTTAATGAATAACAAAATAAGATATAATGATAAAAATTATTATATCGTGAAAAAATTCTTTTATGTCACATTATGTTATAAATAAAAATGAATAATTATTTTTCTTATAAATGATAGAAGCGATAATAAATTATGAATATATTATGAATATAATCATAATTATATTTTATTTTCTTGTCATATTTTTCGTTTTTTCGACTTTTTTTTTTATGATAATTCATATATGAAAGAATTTTCTGCATAAAAGTTATACTTTACCATTTTTTTTTTATTGATAATTATATTTCGCCACAAACGAGATATAGAATAAATCTAATATTTATTGTACTTTTTATTCCATATCTCAAACCCTTATCATTTTAATGTTATCTTTTCTACCGATTCTATTCAGAATAATATTATAATATTACTAAGAGTTGGAATTAGAAATAAATTTCGATATAAAATTAACAGATAAAAAAAAATGAAACAAATTCTGTTACATATATAATATATGTATCATGTATATATGAAGTATTGCATTTTATAGATATATTGTAAAATAAAAAATGTAATATTTATATTTTTTATAAAAAATTAAGATACATTGTAGTTTTAAAAAGAATTGATAAAAGTGTATTTGATATCCTCTATCTAGTCTGTGGTCAAGTGCTAAAAGTAAATATAAAGAAACAGAATAAATATTAAAAGAAAAATAGAGAAAAAGTAAAAATTCAAGAATCAGAATTATTTCTTCTAACTGCCAATAATCGAAATTTTGAAAAATATTGTTTAAATTAATTTATTAAATTTATAAATAATTGAAATTTGTGTTAAATGAAGATAAAAATAAAATGTGATAAATGTTCTATTTCCGTTTCAGCGTCGCAACATTTTATTCCTATCTTATTTCATTCAAGCAAATTTCGATTGTTTATAACTTAATAAATAAATCTTAATTAATATTTTTGTATACTAACTTTTGTGTTTTTGTCTTTTTGTCTTTAGAATTGATGAGTCTCCATAAATATTTTAAAAATATATTAATATTAATATATACATAAATAAACTATTTAATTTTATTTTAATATTGAAAGCATAATTGAGTTTTTAACAAGAAATTTATAGTTCTATTTTATGGCGAAGAGTAAAAGAAATATATAAAAATATATTAAGAAATATTATAAAAATTAAAAAAAACAGAATAAAAAAGAAAAAAATTAGGAAGTGGTTAGAAACAAAAAGAAAAACAACATAAACAAAGAACAGATAATAAATGACAAAAAAGAAAAGTGAAAAAGAAGAAAAATACACGGAAGGTAGATACAATTGAGAGATTTTATTAGAAATAAAATAGAAAGCAATTTTATACGATAGTTATTGATTTCGTCTTAATATTTATTAAAAGATAAAAGAAAAAAAAAATTCAATACATACAAAATAACAAAAAGGTAAGACAGTTCATCTTGTATATTCAATTTGATTATATGTCAAATCGGTAACGTTGGAAACGACACGAAGTGATAATTTCATTCGTAAGTTGCTTCATAAGTATTTTTGTTTCGATAACTCGAATATTTTGTTACGATTATAACTTTAAATATAAAAGTCTTGTTTAACTATAAACTTCTTTATATTACAAACGTTATATTCAAAAATTTAATTTTTTATAGCAGGTTTGTCAATAAACGATATAGTATATTTTTAGAATAATGCGACAAATTCTTACCTTCTCAGTATGTTTTTAAAATCTTTTTTTTCATTATGATTATTAAAATATAATTAATATTAAAAAAAATTTATTTGAAATTTTTTATATACTCATTTTTAGATATATCAATATGTGTTTGATAAATATCACTTAATTAACTATTTATTTTCTAACCTTTTTACTAATTTTGTCAATATAACACAATATAATATTTAATAATCAATAATTATTAATTATTAATTGTTTTATGAATAATTTTTAATTGTTTTATGAATATGAAAATTATAATGTGTGATATATTTATAATATTTTAAAATATTAAAATTATTATTAAATATAAAGTATCAGATTATATTATCTTTTCTAGACAAGTTTCATATATAAAATAAAGAAAGAAAGATTTGGCATAAAATATATAAATATAATTAATCGATTTACACATTTAATTCGTATCAAAATGGACACTGCTCGGCATTATGATAATCCATTTGAAGATTATCCTAATGCTACAGTAAATTTTGTTGTGAATACAGCAACTAATGAAGTAAGTATTTTATTTATAAATTAATCAATAATTAGATTATAAATTATTTATAAATAAATAGAAATTTATATACTAAATTTTATGTTTATTAGATCACTGAAAATTATAAAGAAACATTAAAAGTACAAACAAAGAGATTAATAGATCAATTAGAAGAAAATGAACACCAGTGGACTTATCATGATGATTATTCTGTATATACTGGATCAGCAGGAATTGCATATATGTTTTATCAATATGGAAAGTGTTTTAATGAACCACACTATATTGATGTATGAATCTTTTAATATTTTTATTTTTTTAAATGATAAATTATTTTTTAAATTTATATATATTTTTTTAACAGAAAGCAATGGAATTAATAAGAATATGTATACATAGATGCAGAAGTAAAAGAGAAATTACATTTTTGACTGGTATTGTGGGTCCATTAACTTTGTCTGCAATTATGTTTCATTCACAAAACAATTCTACTACAACACAAGATATAATTTCAAGGTAAATACTTTAATTTTTTAAATTAATTAATTTATATTTTATAGTATATTAGAAATAATATGTATATAATATTGTTTAATAACAAAATAAATTAATTTTTATATTTTTTTATTATTATTTCCAGAATAAAATCACTATCTTCTTATGTTTTGGATGAAAATAGTGGTTTGCCTGATGAATTACTTTATGGAAGAGCTGGTTATCTCTTTTCCCTTCTTTTTCTGAATTCAAATATATTTCCTGCTCCTATAGAAGATGAACTTATTAAAAAGGTAATAAAAATTAAACTTAAAATAAATAACAGTGTAATATACTGTTAAATATATAATATTTAATAATATCATATATATTATTTTAATTAAAAAAATATTATATCAGGTTATTGCAGTCATAATTAAATCTGGAAATTTGTATTCTGCTTCAAGAAGGTACAAAACACCTTTAATGTATATTTGGCATGGAACAGAATATATTGGTGGTGCACATGGATTAGCTGGAATACTTTACATATTGTTACAAGTATGACATCTCTGTTATATTTTAATAATTGATAATAATATTTTTATAGTAATATAATAATATTATTTTTTTAATATATAGAATAGTCTGCATACTATTGTAAAACATTTTTTTCTTGGAAACTATAATAGAAATCGATTTTTTTTTTATATTTCAATGATACAAGAAGGCTGATTTGAAATACAAAAGATTTTTTTGCAACGGCTACAAAGGAAAGAAACCACCTTCTTTTTTTTAAATGAATGGTATATTAATTTCTATTTATTAAAATGCCTGAATAATATTTGCTTTAAACATTTTTTGTTATTGTTCATAATTAAAAAGTCATTTTCCTAGCATATTTTCACATGCTAGTTAAAAAAAACAACTTGTAAAAATTTTATGTAGACTATCCTGTTTATCTAATTTTGAAAAGTATAATAATTTTAAACATAACTAATATTATAGGCACGAAAATATTTAACAAAAGATCAATTAGAGAAAGATATAAGACCTGCATTAGATTTTCTTCAGAATTTACGATTTCCTTCTGGAAACTTTCCAACTGCTATTGGAAGCCACAGTGATAAAATACAATGGTGCCATGGTGCACCTGGAATGACTATGTTGTACTGTTTAGCTTATGAGGTTAATATTGTTTAACTAATTTCTAATTTTTAGTAATTAAATATCTAATATATCTAATATATTATTAAATATGAATATATAGATATATGAAAATAAAAATTATTTAAAAACTGCTCTGCAATGTGGAGAATTGATTTGGTCAAGAGGAGTGCTTAAAAAAGGATATGGAATATGTCATGGCGTATCTGGAAATGCATATACGTTTTTATGTCTTTTTCAACAAACAAAGGTTAAGTTAAATTTAAATATAAATATATAATATATATATAATAGTTAAATATAATAATGTAATAGATAATGTAATAGATAAATATATAATATAGTTTTAATAAATATCAATAAAATATTGATTTTATGTGCAGGATGTAAAATATCTTTATAGGGCTTGTAAGTTTGCAGATTGGTGTATGGATTATGGAACACATAGAAAAAAGATTCCTGATAGACCATTTTCATTATTTGAAGGTATTTTATTACAAATTATTATCGAGTTTTATTATTTATTATTTATATTTATTATTAAATTAATAATCTGTATTATTTTAGGTCTTGCTGGTACAATTTATTTCTTGATCGATATTCAACAACCGCTCTCAGCAAAATTTCCAGGATATACTATTTAAATTCAATATATTTCGATAATATGTTTCTTTTGCATAAAAATTAATGTCTAAGATATAAAAGCAATTCAATTTAAATTCATGGATTTTACCTATATAATTTATCTATATATTATATATTTATATTTCGAATGTATAAAAATCAATGTATATCTTATTAAATAAACAAAATAAAATAATTTACAGTATCATATAAGATATTGTACGTTCCATATTATCCATCGTTTTTTATCATTATAATTTTTTTATACATTTATTTTTAATTTATTTTTAAAAATATAAAAGAATTATAGAATAAATAATAAATGAGAAATTGCAAAAAAATATTCGTATTTTTAATCCATGAAGTGAATTTTATGAATTCGCACAAATTATACAATAACAGGATTATATTTTTTGTAGGAATTTCTTTACCTTGAAAGCTATTCATTGATAGAAAGAAAAATTATAATATTTTCAAAAAATTATTTAAATTTTATCCGCGATCAGAAAATTTTAGTTAATAATATATTATATTTTAAATTATATTTTGTGACTAGTAATAGAATTCGATTGAGGCAAGTCTCACCATGTAGAAAGTATATTTAATGGCATATATGAAATGTATACAAAGTTCAGGTTCGAACTAATTCAATTTTAGTAATCGCAAAACTTCGATTTAAATAAGTCACGAATACAATTTCTTTTGCAAAATGTGTTTATTTCTATATCTTCATATGTTTTGTCACATAACTCAAACTTTCTTTGATTAATTTTTATATAGATAATGCTTCGAATTTTTAATCTTCATTAAAATAAAATTATCATTATAATAATTTATTGGACAAGAAATAAAAAGAGATTAAATTCATTATTAAAAATAATTTTATATATAAATTTATATATGATAAAAAATAATTAAATAAAATTTTTTCAAATCTAAAGTACAAAATATAAAAAATTTAATGATATTTTCTTGTAGGTTTTCATGAATTAAGAAATGAATATTATTTTTGTATTTATTAATATTTCAAGAAAAACAAGATAAATAAATATTTAAATTTACATTAAATATTATAACAAAAAAAATAATATTTTTTTGACAAACCAATAAAAGGAAACTAAAAGTGAAACGTTAATCGAATACTAATGGTTTTTCATAACATATTGGTAACAGGCCACAGTATTTATAACGAGTCGTGCATTAGTATTTGTAAAAGTGAAAAGTTTAGAAGAATTATTTGAATTAAAAATATCAGTAATCAGTATATATAATCATGTAAGTATATATCTAATTATAAATAATTATAGAAATATTATTAATTATATATATTATTAATATATATATTATATATATATATTTTACATATATAAAATATATAAAATATTATATATTATTAAATTGTCTTATAGAAAATCAAAATCAATATATCAAAATATTTATAATTTATAATTAAAATTCTTTTTATTATAAAAAAAATATTTTTATTATAAATGTTATTTTTATATAAGAATTATTATTATATAATAATATTATTATTATAAGATTATTATTAATATTAATATAATTATTATTATTATAAGAAAAATTTATTAATGATATTTATTACAATAAAAATTAATCTAGTTAAGCAAAAAATAAGCAAAATAAACGAACATTATAATTACATATGCTATATAATAATGATGAAATAATAATGATGAATAATGATGAAATATAATATCATATATATAAAAGTACATAATATATATAATAGTGGCAATAATTACTTCAAATTCTCCATTTGGAGAAATCAATGATAAATAAAAAACTAAAAGAACGGAAAAAAAGTAATTGCGAATTTAAATATTATTTAATTTAATTTAAGTTTTTTTCTTAAGTATTAACTAATTGGAAGAAAGATTCTCCGATATAAGAGTGGTGTACTATTGCCGTATGGTAAGCATTTCGAGTATAAAAGCCGCTTCTGCCGATTGCGCGCTTAGTTTCACTTCACGTTAACCAATTGTGAAACAACACACTACTGACGTGAGTACCATTCACGAAATCGTTTTTACAATTATTATTAGGCTTTCTTTTACTATTAATCTTGCAGCATTTGCATCGACATCAGGAAATTATATTTTTTATTGAATAATTGTTAGTCAGTTAAATTGACTTTATTGATATATGCAATTATATATCGGTTTATCTATTTCTAGAATTCAACATTAAATCAATGTAAGTTAAAATTTTTTATAAATTTAAATTTAAAATTAGATTTTTTTTTTTTGTTTAGGATAAAATAGATGAGAGTTAATCTACTTGACAGAAAATTGTATCTTATATTATAATTTATCACTAATAAGAGTGAAAGTATAAATACATTTTCTTAAAGAATTAAATTAATTAGTTTGAAAATCTAAAGATAAATTGTAAAGATATTGATTGTGATATCACAATTAAAATTATCAATGAATATCGTTTCTATTTTATTTTATAATTGTAAAATATAAAACAATAATAAAAAACAAAATTATTTCATCGATATTTTATTTGTTTCTTTCTTTATTAATTTTAATATAAAAAATTATCAGCTATTAGGATATAATTTATCAATTTCATCATTCTTTTAATAAAGTTAAATTATTATTGTAGCGATTTTTAATTAGTTCTTTTTTATTTTTATAAATTGCACTTTGTATATATTGCATCAATTCTTGCACGAAAATATTATGTAACTATAAATTTTAGTTTATATTTTTAATTTTTACATTCGTTTAATTATTCGTTACATTATATAAATATAATAATTAAACGCTTATTTAAGAAAATTTAATTTATAATTTTATTTGTGATCGCATTATCTATTGATTCTTTCTGTTTACTTTCATTTATAGTTTATATCACATATATTTATAGTTTATATACTTATATATTCATCATTTTTACGATTTAAAATTTTTAAATTTTATATTAAAAAATATTATAGAAAATATTATAGAAAAATTAGTATAGAAAATTTGATATTGAATTAAATAAATCAATATTATGTAATTAATAATTTATTAACAATATAATTACATAAATATCTTTCTTCGCGTAAGCATATATATATATATATATATATACTCATTATTTTGTATGTTTTCGTTCCATTAAATAAAAAATTGCAAAAAATGAATTTTTTCTTATAATGATAAAATACAATAATAAATAAATAAATATCATTTTTAATTCCAAATTAAATTAAAATTAAATTAAAAAAAATTATCTCATTAAAGATAAATATAAGATGTTTTTTACTTTCACACATTTATTATTGAAACAAAACCTGATGTCTAATGCTTTGAAATTTTCATCAATTTATATATAATCTAATGATAAAAAAATTTCATTTAAAAAAAAAATAAAAAATTTGACAATTTTTTAAAAAATATATTTAAAAAATAAAATAATAAATTAAAGTTACGTAAAAAAATTAAAATAATGAAATATTAAAAAATTATTCAATTTTTACATTTATTTATTTTAGATGGAAATTCGTTTCATGCTATTAGCAATATTATTCGTTGTGGAAATAATTATGGCATTTCCACAAAAAGATGGTCAAATTTTTAGTAATGAGGCTATAAAACAAGCACAGAATACTTATCTTATTCCAAAAGATGCGACAATACAAAAAGTTCAAGAAGGTATTGAACTGGCAGCTTATGAGTCAATTCCTGGAGAGCAGAAGATCAATCTTTTTGAAATTTTGGGAGCACATGTTCCATCGGAAGTGGTGAACAATCTCCAAGCCCAGATTGACCAAATAGGACGAAATTAAATTCGCTTGCTCTTTTCCATTGCTATCGTCGTTTCCTTGTAAAAAATTTTTTTACTTAAATTTAAGTTTTATAACAATTATTTATAAAATGATACGATGTATTTAGACTTTTCCATTTTTGATAAATAAATGATTAAAAATACTATAATATATTTGTACAATTTTTAATTTTTAAAAATTGTCTTCATAAAAAAATAATTCAATAATAAAAATTTATATGCTTAATAAAAAAACTATTTAAAAAATCATGATGATTTATTTTACGATTTTATAAAATTTGTTACATACTTAAAATACTTTAAACTGGCTTCCTGCAAACATCATTCGTAAAAGGAATATTACAACACGCATTCCAAGTAACATCATTCATTATAAAAAAAAAAAAAGTGTCATTCGTAAATTGTGAAATGTCGAACTAAGTAACCTGCCAGAATTATATATGTACCTAGCGATGTTGGAGAAAGCTGCAGAACCACTAACCAGAGTTACACTTTCACTTCACCTACATTTATGTTATTATTGAAACGGTTCTTCTTTGGCATCTGTTACATGGCATTGCAGAGAAATTTAAATAGATCAAACTATCTTACATTTATTATAAAAAAAAAAAAAAAAAAAAAAAAAAATATATATATAATAAATTTTTAAAAATTCTACTTTTATTTTAATTTCTCTTTCACATGAATTTTTTCATAATCTTTCCTTTTTTTAATATTAACAGAAAATAATTATATAAAATTTAAAAGGTGAAATTAATTTTTGTTTAAATTTGTAAAAAATAATAAAAATTCAATAATAGTGCCGTTTTTAAAAATATATAACTGTGTTTAAATAACAACAATTCTATTTTGTGAGCACTGTAAGTGACAATGTTTTGTACATGGTTTCTTTTGTACACATAAAAAAGTATTTATTTTGTTTACTAAGGTACAAATTTCAGAACTATGCGAACAGAATTATCAAAGATTTTGATCCATCTCAGCTTTCTTCGCTTAGTAAATTAATATCTATGTTCTGGATGTCTTATGTACGATAATTACCATTAGTGCATTGTCTTGCATTGAGAGCATATTACATTATACTTGTAAATTTTCTTATTGTTTATTATAATTACGAACTAATTTTCATGTCCATTTTATAAAGAACAATGATATAACAGACAAGAAAAGTTTTTTCTTGTTTTTATATATACTATCTGTACAATGAATGCCTTTTAATGCTTTAATGCATTTTTAATTCATAAACTTAATAAATTATTATATATACGTTTGAATACTACTAGCAAACGAATAATGGAATGAAATGATACATGTTAGTAGCTATATTATATAATTAACATTGACATTTTTTTACTTAAAAAAGAATGTTTTATATACAAGTGATAAAAAATGTTCATACATAAATTTATGTTAAATTACCCGTACAAGTTCATACATATTATGTCGCTATCAAGTAGATACTGTCAAGTATTTGAATCTTAGTAGCACACTATCAAACTTTTAAATAATATCAACAGATCGTTTGCTAACAGTTTAAATAAATCAATGCAAGAAAATGTACTATTTTTTAAATATAATCAACGTACCATAAGAAAATTTAATATAGAATTAACATTTAGTGTTCGTGTTTTCATATTTATTTCCTTCAATGCGTAGACAATATTTCTTATTTTCTGTAATAAAAACATAAACAATATTATAAAAAATATTATATATTGGTATAAATTAATTTATAAAATATTTATACGTACTTAGATTTTTTCGATCCCCTATCGTTTCTTTCTGTACTTTCTTCACGAGATCGTTTCTTACTACTAGATGAAGAGTGATTAGATGATCTGTGTTTATCATGTTTATCGTGTTTATCACTCTTCTTGGGGCTAAACAGAAATAAAATATCAAAAATAATAACAACAAATATACATATATTTATTGTTAATCACCTGTGTTTGGATGATTTGGAAGGAGACACTTTCTTGTGTGATCCTCCACTTCGTGATCGATCCGATCTTTAATTATTAAAGCATATACTTAACACAATTTTACAACAAAATTATATGTTTCTAAGTCTAATATAATCAAAATTTTATATCACATTCTAAAATCACGTAATTTCTTACCTATGTTTATCCGACGATGATGATTTTTTGTCTTTACTACTGGACGAACTTTTACTTTTTGAACTTGAAGAACTCTTGTGTTTCGAATTATGCCTATAAATTATAGATGATGTTGATACGAAGTCTATGAAGTTAATAACAGACTTACGAAAATATAAGATTATATAACATACCTATCTTTTGATGGTGAAGGTGAATGTTTTCGACTTCCTTTCTTTTTTTTACTTGAATTATAATCATCATGAAACCGATCTTCTCCTCTTTCTTTATCTTCCTCAGCTGCTTCTCGTTCCAAATCAGACCAGTCTTTACCAGATTCTTCAGAACTACCTAATTCCTCTTCTAAAATATAAATTTAATAAAAAAAGAAATGTTAAATAATAATCAAAATATATTTTTTTTTTATTTATAATATTTAAATAACATTTTTGAATATTACCTTCACTATCTGAGTCTTCTGAAGCTTCAGAATATTCAGAATCATCATCAGACTCTTCCTCACTATCTAAGTCAGATGGCTAAAAATAAAGTATAAGATATAAAATTCACATAAATTTTTATTATATTATATTATTTATAATTATTTAATTGTATACCTCATAAGCATCATCTTCTTCTTCTTCTTCATCTTCTACTTCATCATTTTCTGCATCACTTTCTGGATCTAAGAAACTCCAACCACCACTATCAAAGAATCCTACTGGATCATCTGTGATAGTTTTCATAATTTTTGTCCAATTTAAAGATTGTACACCTTCTGTATATCTGATATCACACGAACTAAAAAAAATATAATATATCTATAATTAATTTTTAAGAAATAAATTAATAAAAAAGAGAAAAAACGCAAAAAAAACTTACTTTAACCATTCCTTTACATGATCCAGCATGTTCATGGGAATAGCATTTAACATAGCGACTTTTCTATGATAATCTTTGAAAACAAAAATCATATCAAAGTTCTTAAGATGAAATTGTACTCTTTCAAAGTGAACAAGTTCAACATCTTCCAAAGTAATAACAAACGGAGGCTAAAATAAATATTATAAATAATAAATTGATATTATATATTATACAAATATATATATATATAAATATATATAAAAAATATATATAAACGATAAAATTTACCCATTCTGTAAGATTTACTAAACATCCACTAGTAGGTTGCAAAAGAACAGTACTCCTGAATGGTGCACCAGGAAATCCCAATTCTCGAAAAGGTGTATCAAACTCAATTTCTTGCTTTGTCATACTTTCAACCTAAATAATATTTATTATTTCTTAAAACGTATTTATTAATTTTGCAAAATAAAATATTTTAGTCATTAAACATTACTTTTTCACAAAAACTTTTAAAAGCAGTTTTTAATTTATGCCTAAGTTCACGTTCTGATTGTTCTGCAGCAAGATCGTCACGATCATGCATGTGTTGATGTTTCCCTAAATCTGTAGTAATTTCACCAACTTCTGTATAAAATTGTACATCCACATGTTTTTTTTTACCAAACATGATTGCGTGCTGAAAAAAGTTTAATATAAATATTTAATAATTAAGTTTTTATAAAAATAAATAAAAAAAAATAATATAAAGGATATATACTTTTAAATGAAAATGTAGCAATATAATCATTTCGCCATCACATGGTTGAAAAAAGGCATTCTTAATGTTATTGTAAAGAATATCAACTTTATCGCCTCTAACCGAAGTATAGCGAAATCCATTTACATGTGCTTCTAATCCTCCTGTCATTCTCTTTGAAACAATATTTGGTCGAATGTATAAATCTTTTAATTTTGGATTACCCTTATTTTGAGATAGTATTAAAGTATCTTGTTTTACAAGATCTTCCTTCTCTCTTTCTTCTGCCTCTCTATTTTTAAATTTTTTTTGAACTTCTTTGATTAATCTAAAAGCTGTATTTAAATTAGAAGACGGTGCTGAAATTTCACCAGGTTCTTTGGTATTTGTACTTCGATATGTTCTAAAAAATAATAATGTTATAAAAAATTGTAAATATCATAATAAATGATAAAAAATCTAACAAAATAATATACTAACACTTCTTTTACAAATGTAGCATCAGGTTGTGGATAAGATCCTCCTTCATTTCGACCCATTGTGGCACCAGGATGAAAAAAATTTATTCGGAGATATGTATAATCTCCTTCTACCGACTGTGAAATATTTTTAATTGTGGATATATGAAAAGGTACAGGAATTCCAAAAATAGGGAGAATTACAGTTTCATATTTTTTATCTGAAATATGAACATGCAATGTAATATAATGCATATATAAAAATTAATTTATATAAAAATACTTACCAACATATAATTTCAGTTCTTTTACTTCTGGTTCTCGTGGCATATGACTTAGACTTTTATATGATATGGTTGATTTCCGTATTTTTTCTTGTTCTTTTCCACCAGACTGTTGTGCCAATCGAGCTTTTGCAACTTCATTTAATTGTTGTGCTAATTCTTTTTGATGTTGTTTTCTTTTTTCTTCAGAACTATGTTCTGTTCTTAATTTAGATTCTATTACAGCTGTTCTTTTTCCACGACCAAGAATCTCAGGTTTAGGTTCATTTTCTTTTCCACTTCCTTCTTCCTCTTCTTCTTCTTCATCCTTAACAAATATTCCAATATTTTTTACTTTTTTCTTTGATGGTGTCAAATTTGTAGCAGGTTGTCCCTAAAATAAACATATCATTTTAATTTGCAACATATTTATAAAAAAAATATATAACAATTTAAATCCAACATAAACAATATAACATAACATAATACCTCATTAATCATAACTGTGTCACCAATGAAAAGAGCATAAATTTTTCCTTCTTTATCAGTAGCTTCTGAATTAATAAGATTTGCCAATCCAACGTTAACATTAAATACCATGCCTTTCTTTAGTGTTGCATGAATTTTTGGACCAATGAGTAAAGAGCTTTCTCTGAATTCAATACCCATTGCAAATCCAAAATGTTTTGTTAAATGATCTAACATTTCTGGTTTTTCATCTTTTACATATTTAACACCTGTTTCATATACTTCGCTTATTTTTACTCCTGCTACTAATTTTTTTAAAATTTCCTCTTCTAATTGCAAAAGAAAATTATAATTGTCCTAAAAATAAAAACATATTATAAAACAACTAATTTATTATTAATTTATTTTATTTTTTTGTTTACCTCAATAGTTTTAGTAGGATTTACTAATAATGTTCGTACTATATTTGAACAATAAGATTTATAACGTGCTCCAAGAGAACAGACAATAACACCAAAATGCAAAGTATTCTTATCACTAACAACACTAAACTTTAGAGAATAATTTCCACCACTTTGTATTATCGCAGGATAACACATATCTACTTGAGTAACATCAACACTAGTCACATACTTCTTATTTGTTATAGCTGCATCTACACCTTCTGCAAGCTTTGAATGCTTAACTTTCTAAAATAAAAATAATTATATTAAGTTAAGATGAATTTCAAGATATAAATATTTATATTTTTAAATTTCTAAATAAATAAATAATATATAAATAAAAATCAAATACCTTATCAGAATCTATAATTTCCATAATTTGATCTTTAAGATATTTTGTAAAAACGTCCACAGATACTAAACATGCTTTTTTTACTGTAAGAATTTCAGCATCTTCTTTTGGACACATTACATATGCAGCTGCAGCACTTACATCAATCTAATATATAATGTCATAATCAAATTCTATAATATTATAATATTGATATATTGTATAATACAAAACAACATCATACCGTATCAAAAGATTCTGACTTTAAAGCAGCTCTCCATGCATCCATAAAGGCACCTGGATAATTTTCTTTAGAAAAAACACCCAATGTTTTACCCTTCTTACTTTGTTTTATAATTTCAATAAGTTTGGCAAAATTTGCTTTGTCTTCATCATTCTTGAAAATGAAATTATGATCAATATTAACTAAAATCATATGATTATTTTTAAAAAAATGTAAATTATAAAAAATACATACTCTATCTCTCACAAGAAGTTTCACAGGAGGTACTCCAGTTTCTTCCGTTTTCTGATTTTCAAGTTTTCTTAAGAATTCAATCTTTTTTTTGCTAGCCAAAAAACAAATAGATTCTTCTGCTAAGATCATTATAGTATCTGTAAGTTCATAACTCAGGAGCCATGTCTAAAATAATATATCAACATTAATTTTTTATAAACATAAAAATAACAATGTTTTAATAACAAAATAAAAAGTTTTATTTTAATTATATAAATAAATTTATTTTCTAAATTTAATAATTGCGAATTATTTTAAGTTTTACTGTCACAAAATAAAAATATAAATGTTTTTTGAGTCACAAAAATTAGGTTATTTTATCGTTACCAAATACGCAATACAAAATACAACACGTAGTATCAATATCTAAGAAAGCATTACTTGCAACGCTGTCGATTTGCTATATACAATATCTTCATCCGTGCCCACAGCGGAGACGAGACAATCCATTTTACTAAAACTGTCATCTGTACCAATTTCTCCATCCTATTTAACAAAAACAATTATTCTTATTTATTAAATAATTATGTTTATTTTTAACGATGAAATAAATCATTATAACTCATTTTACCTTCCATGCCGTATAAAGTCGCTTCATACGCCGAAAGAATGTCTCTTTATCAACAGATACGTTTGCCATGTTGTTTTAAACTCGTTCAGCGTAACACAACACGCGGTTGTATGAAATCAACCACAGCCTACCTAAGTACTAAGTAAGTACTCTATCTATATATATAAAGTAGACTATGAATCAACTCGACATTAAATTATAATAAATCTTTTCAGCTTAAATGATAACGAACGAAACATTCAAATGATAGAAAATGCTATGATATTATCACATTTTCCTTAATATTAAACAAGTATTGCTATTAAAATTCGTTACTCGTTATGAAAGTGGCGGGAATTATAACCAAACTGCAACTGTAATCCACAACTAAAGCACACGGCGGGAACGGTTTAATGCAATATAGTTGGTTGCCAATCAAAGAAAATTCAAACGCTACAAGCGGTCAATTAGTTAACTAATTTTAATATTACTATACATTGGTATAAATCAATTTTAAGCATTATTATTAAAATATAAATTGAAATAATAAATAATAGTATATTAATACAAAAATATTTTTATTTTTTAAAAAAAAATGTAAACTAGTAAAATAATATAAATGCAAAAATATTTTTAATATAGATATATAAATATTTTTTTAATATAAATTATTTTTTATGATGTTAAAATGTTATTTTATTATTTTCGTCATATATCAATTTATAAAAAATAAATGACCATAAAAAAAATATATTTAGTGAAGAATCTTAAGTTTACTTAATCTGTGACTAATAGTAATAAGTATATGCAGACATGTGTACAATAGTACATATAAAATACGTGAGATTTATATCAAGGCGTCAAGTAATTTTATACTAAAACTTTAAATAAAACTTTGACTTCGGTAAAATAATATCGTAGAAAATAATTAATTTGAAACAATGGTATAATTTATTATAATTATTTTTTTTAATAATTATTGTGATTTTATAAAAAGCTATATGATTATAATTCATTGACATTATTGCTTGTTCATGTCGTTTATATAGTGTTACCTTATATGTTATTGAATGAGTGAAAAATATGCATGTGTTATTTAATATAAATATTACTGAAATGATTCAGTAAATAATGTCATATAATTACTATCATGACTCATTTTAATTAAAATTATATTTACAAATGTAATCGTATTAATATATAGTTATAAAAAATAATGAAAAAAATTCTAAGAAAAAATTTTAATGTAATTGGAGAGAATTATTTATTTCTTAATGATTTATTGAATCTAATTTACAAAAATAATAATTATTATTAGTGGTTTTTCAAGTGTGTAAAAACACCTATGAAAACCGAAATAGTATAACATATCATGAATGTAAGTACAGATTTTACAACGTTCGTTTAATATAATTTAATATAATCGTAAGACAATTGGTTTGATATATATAAATATCTATTTAGAACAATTTATTTAGAATATATATATATATATATATATATTAATATTAAAATTATTTGTATTAAATTAATAAGTAACTTTTCAAAGAAAATCTCAAAGATTACCTTAAATATTTTAAATATTCTTTATTCATTATTGTTTGTAATATATAAAAAAATATTTTAATGAACATTTTTCTGGAAATAAATATATAATTAATTATTATAATATAATTCATTTATAAATATTTAAATATTTTTTAATTGAAATTAATAATAATGAATTAAAATATTTATGTATTTTCATTAATTTTGTAAAAAAGAAAAAATATTTTAATAATTGTTTCTTCAGAGGTTAATGTTATATAGCTCTTATTAAATATATGATATTTAATAAGTTCATTTGCTTCTTTTATGCAAACTATTTTAAGAATATCTTGTTCTATATTATTCTAGTACTTAGTAGACATGCTTATGTAACTGACATTAGATTATTAGATTATTGACTTGATGAAGTTATTTTCAATGACATCTCCTGAATGTAATTATTTTTAATAGTGCTTTATGATTAATCAATCTATAGCATTATATGGGACTGATGTATTCAATATGATTATTTACCAAGATTGACAACATAATTTTTAATATAACCTTATTATTACTAATTAATTCTTTTTCATAATATATATTAATGTTTAAAAAAAATTTTTGTTTAATAAATTAATGAATAAGAACAATTATTAATGCTTTTTGAAATAATGCTTAATTTTTTATTTTTTTATTATTTTTAATATAATTTAAATAATTTTTACTTTTATCATATAATTTTTCATTTAGGTGAACAATATAGCAGAGAGGTGGTGTCGGGAAGGTGGTTGACACGCCTTCGTATTTTTGAAATGATTGAAAGTGTATCACGTAGAGCGTTGAGTGGCTCCAGTGGGAGCTACCACGTTCGTGGAGCTGAATTAGCAAGAAATCGTAGATTAAAATCTCTATCTGCTACTGTTGTCTTTCTTGATGATACACAGCATACATTTCAACTAGATGTAAATTTATTTTAAACAAAAATGATTTTTAATATTACAATCAATATAATATTTAATATATAAATATTTAAATATCTTTTAGAAAAGAGCAAAAGGTCAAACATTGTTAGATTTAGTATTCCAACATTTAGAACTTGTTGAAAAAGATTATTTTGGTTTACAATATGCTGAAAATGGAGTTGCAATATGTACATATTCTCCAGATATAATGGTAAATCTTTTTATTGAATTTTTTTATTAAAATTTGAAAAAGTTTATACTAATTAAATAATATTATAAATGAATTTATATTTTAGAGGTGGTTAGATCCTAGCAAACCAGTAAAAAAGCAGATAAGAAGTAAGGGTAAAGATCGTATTTAAACTTATTCACATAGTTAAACACAAAAAATAAAAGATAATTTAATATTCTATATTGTTTCAGGTGGCCAATTCTATTTTAGAGTTAAATTTTATGTATCTGACCCTAGCAAATTACAAGAAGAATATACTAGATATCAATTTTATTTACAAATACGAAGAGATATTTTACAAGGAAAACTTCAATTATCACCAAGTACAGCATGTCTTATTGCTAGTTATACTGTTCAATGTGCGTATTGAGATAAATTTATATTTTATTATTATATTTTATTTTAGTCTAAAATAAGAATTTTTAGTTTATAATATATTATATGTTTAACCAGCTGAGTTAGGTGATTATCATCCTGAGGAACATGGACCAGGTTATCTTTCTAGATTGCAGTTAATACCTGGTCAAACTGAAGAAATGGAAAAAAAAATAGCTGAACTGCATAAACTTCATAAGTAGGTTAAAGTTAGATTAGTAATATTATTTTGTAATGTTAATAATTTAATGTAATGTTAATAATTTAAATTTTATAATACATTATAAATTTTATATAATTATATTAAAAATATCTCTATATTTTTAGAGGTCAATTACCGGCAGATGCAGAATTCAATTTTTTAGATCATGCAAAAAGATTGGATATGTATGGAGTAGAATTACATAAAGCTAGAGTATGTATTCATCTTCTAATTTTCTTTATAAATTTATTAAACAGTTATTTTACTTTAATTTTTCTTTTTTTCTTTTTTAGGATTCAACAAATAAAGAAATACAATTAGGAGTAACGTCTATAGGTTTAGTAGTATTCCAAAATGGAATAAAAATTAATGTGTTCTCATGGTCAAAAATAGTTAAAATATCATTTAAACGAAAACAATTTTTTATTCAACTAAGAAGAGAACAGGTATTCTAAACTTTTATAATTAAAAAAATAAAATTTAAATTTCTTTAGGTTCTACAAAGCAATTCTATTGCAGTCAGAAAACTATGATACTTTATTAGGATTTAATATGCAAACGTATCGTAGTTCAAAAAATTTATGGAAAGCATGTGTAGAACATCATACATTTTTTCGACTTCATAGTCCTAAAACAAGACCGAGACGTTTTCCACTTACTTTAAGTAGTAGATTCACATATTCAGGACGTACAGAATTTCAAACAGTGGAAGATGGAAAACATAGAGCAAGAGTAGAAAGAACGTTTATACGGTAATTAATTTATTTATTAATGTAATTTATTAATGTATAATAATATAATAATAATAAAATAATATAAATATAAATATTAATTTAAATTGTTTAGATCTCCAAGTAAAAGATTAGTACATGGAGTAACATCAGCTCCAATTGAAGAGAAAGGAAAATTATCTATGCCTCCTGGAAGACCATCTAGACCATATGATAACAAAGTTCAGTCTCTTGGTGCTCGTGAACCTCGTCGAGCATGGGGTGAAGGAAATCCTAGTGATGAGTTCGTTGAAACTAATTTAATATTTTTATATTTTTATATTTAAAATCATTTTTATTTTTTATTCCATAGTGAAGGTGGTTTCTTGTCTCTCCGTGAAGAAATAACAAGCTCACATACACAAGGAAATGCATTTTCGCCTGTATTAGGTTCTAGAGTTTTAAGTTATGCTGATGATGATACAACTGCTGAAAGAAACATTTATGATCTTCCTGCTTATAGTGAACCTACAAGTTCTCCTGCTCCTCAGGTATTTATTTTTAATCTTTGTAAATATTTTTTGTATATATAAATTTGGATATTTTAGATAGTAGAGGATGGATTAGTTACAATATCTTTGACACCAGATGAACAAGGTCGTTTTGGATTTAATGTGAAAGGTGGTTTAGATCTTGATATGCCTATTTTAGTATCAAGAGTAGCTCCAAACACTCCTGCTGATCGTTGTTATCCAAAATTAAATGAAGGCGATCAAGTAATAATTATATATTATTAAAAATATATTTATTTTTAAATTATTTAATCTAAAATTATTTATTATAAATAAATTAAAATAGGTAGTGTATATAAATGGAATTGATGTAAGTGGTTTATTACATGAACATGTAGTAAATTTAATTCGTCAATCTCGTGATTCGGGTTCTGGTGAACTGACGTTAACTGTTAGACCAAATGCGTTATACAATGCATTAGCTGGTACTGATGAAACATCTGAAGAAGAACCTCCATATAGGTATATGGAGTTATATAGTATTTATTTATAAATATTAAAAATAATATTTGATGTACTATATTTGAAATATTATATATAAAACTATATCAATATTATATAATATAATAATATATTATAAAATATAATATTCAATATTTAATTTTATTTTGAAATAATAAGGTATGTTCCGGATGCACCCCATGCAGCTATTGGATCAGATGCATTAGCTCAATCAATGTTGCTTCTTGCTGATGGTCTTGCAAGTGGTGCTTTAATTGCACAATATGAACAATTATATAGAAAAAATCCTGAACTTACATCTCTTGAATCTAAAAAACCTGAAAATCAGAATAAAAATCGATATCGAGATATTTCACCATGTAAGTATAAAAAATAAAAGAAAAATAAAATTATAAAAATTCATATTTAATATAAAGAAAAATTTAAGATATATACAGAGTGTCTCAAAAATATTGGAACATCTGTAAACTAGAGATTCTTAAAGTAATTTCAAGCAATATTTTTCTTTACAAAAACTTATAGCTTTGTTAACGAAAATATTGGTTAATTTAAAGCGCGTAATCTAGTCAAGCCGCAATAGTAGAAAATATATTAAAATATGAGATGTAATATATGAATCTGGATATTTTATTGATAAAAAATTATATCGAATTATATCACGAAAAAAACTAATATTCAA
The DNA here is from genome assembly GCF_014066325.1 of Apis laboriosa. NCBI lineage: Eukaryota > Metazoa > Arthropoda > Insecta > Hymenoptera > Apidae > Apis > Apis laboriosa. Next base: position 2,515,397 of record NW_025223500.1, read on the forward strand.
TATCTTTTTTGACATGTTGCTTATAGTCGATCGCCGATCTGTAATCTATTGTCGCGGCTTGACTAGATTATGCGTTCCGTGATTGGCTAGTGTTTTTTGTTAACAAAGTCCTAATGAAAGTTTTTATAAAGGAAAATATTATTTGAAATTATCTCAGGAATTTTTAATTTACGGATGTTTCAACATTTTTGGAATATATTATATATATATATATATATATATATATATATATATATTTCAAAAATAAAAAATTTATAGATGATGTTACTCGAGTAATACTTTTGGGCTCTGCGAGTGGAGATTATATTAATGCTAACTATGTAAATATGGAAATACCAGGATCGGGTATTATTAACAGATATATTGCTACTCAAGGACCTTTATCCTCAACTGTCGCTGATTTCTGGCAGATGGTTCTAGAAGCAGGCAGTACTCTCGTTGTAATGCTCACAACTTTAGTTGAACGAGGTCGGGCAAAATGTCATCAGTATTGGCCTGCTCTTAATGAAACGCTTACATTACGAAATCTTACACTTACGTCTACTGCTGAAAATGTTGAAGATACTTTTATATTTCGAGAATTTATACTTCGTGATATTAATGTAAGAAGAAGTAATCATATTTTATAATTATATTAATTATTATTATTATATATTAATAATATAAATTATATATTAATATATATATATAAAATTTTTAAATATTGATTAATTTTGTATTTTAGACTGGAGAAGAAAGAGATATAACTCATATGCAATATTGTAGTTGGCCAGATCATGGAGTTCCTAGTGATTGGCGACAATTTACAACATTTACTGAAAGAGTGCGGGCAGCTAGAACAGGAATAGTAGAACCTGCAGTTGTTCATTGTTCTGCTGGAATAGGTAGAACAGGTGTTTTAGTTTTAATGGAAACAGCACTGTGTCTTATCGAAGCAAATCAACCAGTATATCCATTAGATATTGTACGATCTATGAGAGATCAAAGAGCAATGATGATACAAAATGCTGTAAGTTAAAATTTATAAAATTACATAACATTGAATTGAAATTTATATAAAAATAATAATTTTTTATATTTTATGAGATAATATATTTATTTTTTAGAGTCAATATAGATTCGTATGTGAGGCAGTTCATAAAGCTTATAGTGAAGAAATAGCTAAACCTCTTCCTGAATTTAGCAGGTGAAAGTAACAAAAGTTTAGAAAACATTGTAATTATCATTTTTCTATTTCATCAAACATCAAATCATTAGAGGATAATTTTATACTTTGACAATAATATATATATACATATATTATTCATTAAAAGAAGAAAAATAGAAAAGATTAACAATATTTCAAGTAGGTATTTTTTATTCGTTTGCAAATATATTTTTTATCTAAAAATTTAATTATCTAAAAAATAACTTTTCACACCTTAAAACTATCTATTCTTAATTGTTATGCTAGTATTTGTAAATTATAAAATTTTGATAAAATTAAATTCATTAATTTATATTTAGAAAAAAAATATAAATTTCAAAGTATTATTTAAAATAATTATCTATATTACAGTTTATTTTTATTATATTATTTTATTTTATTCTTATGATTAATTTTTACTTTATATGTAAAGATATGATATATGAAAAGCAGAGGTATGAGAAGTTAAATTTTAGGCAATACTATTAATATACTTTTAAAAATTATAGATTTTTTTATACAGATCTAAGATTTAATTTTTTAAATTATTATTCGTAACAGAATAACAGTATAATAAATATAATCTTTATATAAAAATTAACACAGCGCCTTAGAATCTATAAACATTATCACTATGTTAGCAGAAAATTAAAAATAACATAGTTTGTCAATATAAAAAAATTGCCTTGAAAATTAATCGTGAAATATTACATTAAATAAGCTAATATAATCATCAAATTCATAATTAATCTAAAAGTGCCACAGAATGTGATTGGATTATAAAGCAAAGCTGTGGAATAATTACAAATCTTCAAATATTTTGAACAATACTGAAATAAAAAAACTATTGAAAATAATAATAAGTAAAATAATTAGAAATAATCTCTTGTTTTTTCAAAGAGATTAAATGCTCGAATATATGTTTTTTATTTATTTCATCATATTAAAAATGTATTTATATTGTATAAAACAAAATTTTATCTTTTAATTTAATCTTTAATTAAATATAATATTTTTCTTATAATTGATGTAATAATTTCTAGTATCACTTATATAATATATAATTTAATTATTATTTTAAGAAAGTAACATTTGAAACATCAAATTTTTTTTTTCTCGTTTTACAAAAGAAATGTAAGTTTAAACTTGCATGATAAAAAAAAAATATATTAGTATTCTAGTATTAAATAAGGATATTTTACAATAAAATTGATAGATAAATTTGGAACTACGAAAAATTTAACACATAATCACAAATATGGAAATATTGTGACATCATATACATGCAGTTTCAAAATTTATTATATTAATTTCATAAATATTTTATAAATTCTTCTTTTTATTCCATTTTTAATTTCTTTATAATATTGAAGGATTAATATTGTTACACATTGATTTACTTTAAATTAGAATTTATTTTTATATATATTATAATTAATTCAAAAATTTCTTTAGATATAGATTCTTAGATATAGATGTGATTACGATATAAAATCATTGCATTTATTATCACACTAAAATGGCATTAGATCAGCATATTCAAAATTATCGTCTAATTCATTACAAGATATTTGCATAGCAATTTCAATTGTCTATATGGAAGACATAATATATATTTTATAATAAGATAAAAAGATACATTGTCACCATGCAAGCAAATGATCATATTTTGATCAATAAAACATTCAAATTATTAATGAAATAGAGCAATACAATATTGCTGTTGACATTAAATAAATGCATTTTTCTTAAAATGCATGTAATTAATATAAATATGCCTATCTCATGCCAGTTACCAAGTCCATCTTTTATATTCACATTTTTGCAATTTGCATAATATGGACACAAGTCTTCAACATAGAACAAAAAATAAATCAAATGTAATAATTATCAAAATAATATTATAATAAGTATGTCAAAAAATACTTCATCCTGAAAACAATTTTATTCAGAATTATCAATATTCTTTGAATTTTTTAGCATTATTAACTGAAATGTACTATTTTTTATAATTGTATTAAGTATTCTACTTTCCGCCCATTTTTATAACGTTTTTATGTTTTGTATATAAATATACAGTAATCAAATTATTTTTACTTACAAAAGTAAACTTTTAGATAAATTAAAATATTAAATATAAAATACATATGTATGGTCTATGAAATAATAATATAATATAATTGTATACAATTATAAAATAGTACATACACAAAAAATAAGGTCATTAAAATTTGCATTATTTAGTTTAAAGTATTTCTATAAAAATAAAAAATTGAACTGAACAATGCAAAGTGTTAATGTTTATGTACAATAATATAAATATAAACATATTAAGTATTTATATACAGTAAAATATATTATATTGAAAATGAAATATTATAATATATTATTATCATTTATTATTATTTTTAATTCATTAATATAATTTTCTTTTAAGCATTGATAAATCATTTATAAATAGGATTGATTAGGAAATTATCATTAAAATGTATTTAATATATTTTTATGCTTTTAATTTGTACAAAAATCCATAATTAAACGAGGCTAAAAAAATAAACATCAAACTTATCATTACTTTATTAAGCAAGACTGGATTATAAAAGATGGTTATTTTATTGATAAATATTTTTTGTAATGAACTATTAAGATTGGATGAATCTATTAGGCATATCATAACTATAAGCATAGCATCAAAAGCACAATGTCATTTTAATATTTTTTATATTATTAATAATGCAAATTATTGACAATAGTGCCTTATATACATGCATCTAAATTATAATTATGAAGTAAAAATGAAAATTAATAACTATTATATTACGACAATTCCATATGCACACACTACATAAATTTCTTTTTATTTATAATTTCATTTCAAATTTATCATATTATGTTTTCTTGTATAATTGTTCATAACTTTTTTATAATTTATCTGCCATTTATTATTATATATTTATGTAAATATATATTTACATTTTCAATTTGTTTTGTTTTGTTTATCATGATTTTATATAAATTACTAATTATTTATTTATAATTTTAATTATATTAATAATATTATTTAATTATATAAATATTATATATATTAATTATATAAATAATATTATTATAATTAAATATTAATAATAATTATAATTAATTATAAAGTATTCAGATAGATATTAAAAAATTATATTATTTTTATTTTAATATAAATCAATAACATTAAATATAAATTAATTGTATCATATTTTTGTTATTAATTAGTTAAATAACATCAGAATCTTAATAGTATCAAATATTATATACAATTACATTTTAGAAAAATGTATATTTAAAAAATTCAAAAATAAAATTTTAGAATTAATTTTTATTTATTGATTATGTATGAAATACACTAATAATTATAAATATAAAAATTTTTATGTATTTTCTTATGTTATTTATAATTTTTAGACAAAATAGTAATAATATACATTTTATACATGTAATTATTGTATTAAGAGTTTTTAGTCAATATTATACAGAAATACTATTTGATATTTGTTTAACATATAAATGAAAATATTTTCATATAATGTTCAAATATTATGTTCTATTATATAAAAAGAGTACAAAAGATCATTATATAATTAATTAAGATAATTAAGAATTACATTTATGAAAATTTATTTGTGTACAAATTTATTGTGCCAAATCGACATCAGATATTTAATTATAAATAAAATTCTACATTTTCATAATTCAGATAGTAATTATTTAATTTGATTAAAAATTTATATTTTTAAATATGAAATAAAGATGTTTTTATAATTTAATTCACCATATAATGATATTCTTTATGCAATTTTTTTTTTAAATTTGTCTTTTATTTTAGTAAAATTATTTAAAATATTAAACTGAATTTCGATTTAAAGCTTCATATTTTAAAATAAAATATTTTATTTAAATTTTTTGCATAATCTTTTAATTATTGATAAGAATAGATAATATATAATAATTTTTAATATCAGAATTTATTTATTTAAAAATGTTTGTTTAAAAATATTAATTATTAAATAATTTATTAATTAATTATTAAATAATTGATAATTTTGGAGCATTATATAACTTGATATAATTTGATTCTTTTAAGAGTTTTTTTAATTTGTTGCTATTATTAATGTATAACTAAATAATCTTTCATGCATTGGAGATAAACTATTAAAATGTTCTTATTGATGTTACAATTAAAATTTTTATGAATATTCAAAATTTGTTCTGCTTTCATATGCTTTCTTGTATTTTGATAGTGAAATAGTCTTTTGTAATTGGAATTTATCTAATTTGCTAAATTATTTAGATAATTAAATAATTTTATAAACATCGTTTATTATATTTATTATATAATTTATATATTATAAGAAACTTATTGCTAACTATTGAAGGTAACTATAAAAAAAGTATACTATTTTTCCAATTTCACAGATTTTTGAATATATAACATATAATATTTAAAATATGATACTATTAATATCATTGTAATTTTGATCATTAATTGGTAATTTCTAAATTATTTTATTTCATTTCACATTTCATGGATCTAAAGATGTTCAAATTTTCTAAAAATAAATCTAAATAAAGTAAGTCATATAGGATTTCAAAACTTTAATAACATATAAATTTTAAATAAATAAATTCTGACATTAAATATATAGCCACAAAAAGTATTATATTTATGTTAAATATTACATTTAACTAAATTATAAAAAAAAAAATTTTAAAAAAAAGTATTCTAAATCGAAGTTTAATCAAATATTAATTTAAGCATAAATAATTTATACATAATAATAAATATAAATATTTTGTATTTTTTTTTTCAAGAAAACATTACTTGTGATTTATTACTTGATCTTGAAAAATTTTATATAAATGAATAATTCATTAATATTCTCATTCTAATCTAAATAAATTAATGATTAAATATATTAATTATATTAAAATCTTTTTTCAAATAAAATTCGTATTCGCACTAATTTTTTCATTGAAGTGATTGAAGTTGTAATTTACAAAATGATTTACATATTAAGAAGAAATGTCCTTCTTGTCCAGGAATATATGTTGATGGAATAATATGGTATGTACCTGCTGGTACTTCTTCTAATTCAAGATATACAAATCCCGATCTATAAATCAAATTGTAAATTAATATTTCATATAATTATAATATATTATTTTATAATACCTGAATGGACCAGAGCTTTTCATTTTAAATGCAGTAGTTACATCAGAATCATTTAGTACAACTGATAAAATATCAAATCCTATTTGATATTGTTTAGGTCCCTTTAATATAATTAGCAAATAATTATTATTATTTGAACTTTCCAAAATCAACTGATAACGTGGATTATTTTGGTATGTTGAATGATTGCTACATCCTCCAGCTGTAATATCTTTCCACTGACCAGTAAGCTGATGAATTATATAATATTAAATATTAAATTTTAAATATATTTATGTAAAAATTAATAAAATATATATTTTTTAATATAATATATAATATATAATAATATATATTTTTGTAAAAAAAAATATACCTCTTTTTCATATTTATAAAAATTTGGTATTTTTTTTAATGAAAATTCACAAGATCCATAAGCACGTAAGGTATAATATATTGTATTTGTTTTTTCATATTGTGATATGACTAAAGTATATCGAGTATCAACTTGAGTGTCTAACTTTATTTTACAAAGATAGTGTGGACTGTTTATTCTTACACCATCGATATATGGTGGTGGATCATCTATATAATCAAATGTTTATAGTTATATTTAAAAAAAATATAAAAAAATTATAATTAATAAATTATTTTACTCACGAGGATAATATACTCTTTTCCCATCATTTTTATAAACTAATACTGTTATATATTCTTGATTTTGTCTAAAATCTGCTATATCTGTAATATGTCTTGTAAGAAGAATCCATATTGCTCCTTTAACATTATTTTTTATTTCCAGTAAAAATTGAGGATTATCTCCAATATTATATGCATCTTTCACTGGTCCTATTCCTGCATTCCACATTCTACAATAAAATATATTTATAAAAAATATATTTTTGTATCAATTTCTCAAATGATAAGATTTAAATAAACTAATTTAATAACTTACTGATGAATGCAATAAGTATAATTAAATAAACCTGGATTCCAGTTCAAATAAAAAACATCGAAGAATCGACATATACTATCATAATCAATCCAAAAAACTCCATTATCAAACTGAGATGCAGAATCTGGATCATAGTTTAAAGCTTCTTTTAATTCATTAGTCCAATGTATTGTGTCAAGTTCAGAATAATTTCCTTTCCATCGTAAATGGGACCAAGGATTTTTAAGTTGTAATAATCTTTCTTCCTATAAAAATAAATTTACATTTATAAATTTACTTGTGAGATACAAACTTATTTGGAGTAGAACAGTAATCATAATACAATCAGAGAGAAAATGATTTTACATAAAAAAAATAAAAAAAAAATTAATATTAAATTTGCAACTGAATATAATTTGGTTATTATGTATTTTATTATTGACTAACTATAAATAATAAAATTTAAAATAGTATTTATAAACATTGGTAATGATACAATTAAATTAATACAAAGTGTTTTTGGAAATTATTTTATTGTCTTTTATTGTTTATTTTTGAAAATCTTTTGTTATATTTAGCTTTGTTCAACAAATTAAAAATGATTGAAGAAATTAATTTATTTTTTGCTTTTATTTACTTTCTTATTCTTTAACATGAAAAAATTAAAAAATTTATTAATTAATATTTATTCTAACTTAGACTGAGATAATCGGTAACAGAATACAACATATTCAATTTGTGAAATCTTCAAAATCGATTTTTTCAAAAATAAAGTATTGAAGGAAAAAATATAGAACTTTTTTTCTTATTTTTTCGCAGAATCATCTTTTGTTTAATTCTATTATTGGTTATTGCTCCATCCTATATATTGTATATATATTTTAAATTATTTAATTATTTTTAAATAATTAAAAAATAATTGATTACATTTATTTTTCTAACATCAAGAACAGCATAGGCATGAGTAGGTACAAGACCCGTTCTATCTGCTTCCAAATCGGATAATTCTCCAGTAGCAACTGTAACTAATACATCTCCTTTATGTAAACGCGTTAATAAAACACTAAATAGATTGTCCTTATTAAAATCAGGCTCATTAGGTCTTATAGCCCATCTTTCTGGTATCCAACCAGTTAAAGCATGTAAATCTATATTCTGGATAAAAATATATCACTATGAAATAATAATTTAAATTCTTTATTTATCATTTTTGTGATTATTTATATAAATAAACTTACACTATTCGAGCCAGGAAAATCATAACCACCCATTACTTTCATATATGCTTTTTCGAGTAACGAAATCCACAGCTCACCATGATTGCTAGAGTAGGAACAAAGTAATTGGTTGTATCGACTTACAGGCAATAAGTCATCTATTATAATTTTTCGAGGAACACCATTAATGTGTAGTTTCACCATATATTTTCCTAATATAAAATACTCGCAATTTAATTTTCATTGAAGTAAAATTCTAGGAAAATTAAAAACTGCTGATTCTTACAACTTAAAAAAAAATTCGTAAGTTGTACAGCAAAATATAAATTCTTACCAAATGGATTATATATTGGTTCTTTGTTTTTATTTTTTGGATAAATAATAGATGTAATAAGTCTACGTCCAAATCTTTTTTCATATTGAGCGCTAACTGCAAGGGAAGCAACAAAAGAACAATCAGAAACAACCTGAAATTAAATATTCAATTAAATTCCAATATTCAAAAATCATTAATATAAAAATCATTATTAATGACCAACCGTCTGTCTTATACTGTAATAATCAACATGTGATGTTTTAAGCATTTTTGGATCAGAAAATAATTCTTCTGGTCGACACCATTTTGCAAAGTCAGGTTTTTGTTTTGGTGCTAATGCTAACAAACCATCTTTATCAGTAAATGGAATAGCATACTGAAACTTTTCTGTAAGATCAATGCTCATGAAAGGTACAAATTCATGATCATTAATATGGGAACTATGAAGCAAAACTCTTTTTTCTTCTTCTGTATAATTAGTACTACCACCGCTTACTTTTAAATGTACACTACTTCCACGATGAAGTGATGAACGAATTTGTTTTCCTAAACATTGAGTATAAATGAAATTATATAGGATATATATATATATATATATATATTTATATTGCGATAAAAAGAAAACTACCTGTATTACTAGAATTTATAGCAGATGTTGTTATAATTGTAGGTGGTATTTTTTCTTCATCTTCATCCAGACTTGTTTCTGGTACAGAAGGTAATTTAGAAAGAGTTTTAAGAATATCATTATTATCTATAGATTTTAAACCTTTTAAAGATTCGGCCCTATCAAGGGCAAGTTTTATAAGATCTGTTAATTTAATCTTTGCTTCTGCATCAATAATTTTCTGTAAATATAATATTAACAAATTTTATAAATTTAAATAATAAAAAATGATATTATTTACCATATTAAGTCCAAGTTCAGCCGCATCTGTATATAATTTTATAGCAATATTCTTTAAACCAGCTTCATCTGCATCTTGTGCTTGATTCATAAGAAATTTAAATTTTTGTAATTTTGATTGATCTATAGATTGTGCTTTATGATGCTTCTGTTCTTCTTCATTAACTATATGTATTAATTTACATGTTAATTTTTATTCATTTAACTTTAATTTTAAGTCTTTTTTAAGTTTCTGTATAATATCACAAAGTAATATGAAATACTTACTAAGGCTTTCTATAGTTGATATTCTTTCTCGATATTCAGAAAGTTTTTGAACATATATAGAATCTTGTAATTCTGAAAGATACTTTACAGCCATATTATAATAATATAAAGCTTGTTTATATTGATTTTTACCATCAAATTGTACTGCTTTTTTTGCTGCATTTTGTGCATCTTCCAACGTCATTTTTTTTTTAATTTTATTACAATTAAAATATATTGCAATTTCTGATTTATATCTTATAAATAGCTTAATTATATAAATTCATTTATATAATTAATTGTATCAATTAATTTTCATATGAAATTCTTTTACACAATCTTTTATCATTATTAAATATTACATTAATTATATTGATTTTATTCATTTAATGTATCAAATTTATAGTTCATACATGCATTAACATTAAATAATATATCATTTTCAAAATATATGACGCATATGTAACTTAATTATTACTTTATCTTCAATATAACATTGTAGGTTAAATGTCACAAAATAAATTTCTTGATTAAAGTTAAATATATTGATTATAAATTAATATAAACACTTCTATAAAATATGGATAAAAAGTTTTTTTTATTATGGGAAAGATTGATAATTAAAAATATATAATAAATTAAAAAAATTTAGTATATATATAATATATATATTATAAAAAGATATTAAAATTTCTTAACTTTTTTTAATTTATAAATTTTGATATACATAATCTAGAAATGATTATTTTTGATATTTAATTCTTGAAATCTAATAATTTAAAAATTATTTATATATAAAATTGAGAATTTTGAATAATTTTTGTAAATTAGATGATATCATGTTAAATTTTTATCCAATCAGATTGGACGATTAGTACTAGTATGCGTCAAATTCAAATTAACTTTCAATAAAAAATTCTATGATGCTATGTTGATTTTTTATTTCAACTAATTGGATAATTAAAGTATCGATATGCGCCAATTTCAAATTGCTTATCGAAAATAAAGAGTAACATTATATATATATAACATACATTATACATAATTTATATTTGTAGGTCAAATCATGTGCTTCCATAATATTTCTTTATTTAAAGGATTAAAAATTGAAATTCGATTTGAGTCAAACTCAATAATTATAATGTAACTGGATAAAAAATAATATGACAAAAAATATAAAGACAATATCATGATGACAATTTTATATATTATTTGTAAAATTATTTATAATAATACATTTTTCATAGAATAAATAATTATAAATTATAATATTAATTATATCATATAAAATTCTGAAATTTAAATTTTATATTAAATCTAATAATGTTTTTATCATTTACATGATAGAATAGAAATCTAATGTAATATAAAATTAAAATTCTTTTAAACTACTGTTTCGAAAATTAAAACGATTAACATTTATATTAAAATCTATAGAAAAATAAAAAAGTGACTATGTATTTAGAAATTTATCATTTTTTAAATATTGTTATAAACATTTATATTTTTATATATATTATCTTTCAACACGATTGTCTACACATAAATTTTTTTCAGTAATTTTTTCTATCAATTTTTGTTTCCTATATATATTTAGTCATTTTCATTTAGAAATCATATTTTTTTTTCATTTGTATTAACTTATGATTTATAATTATCTATTTTAAAAGCTATAATTTTCTTTATAAAATATTTTAAATTTAATTTATATTAATATTTATTTGAACAAATTTAAATATTTTAAATATAAAAAATCATAATCTTAAATGTATTCAATATTTTCATAATCTTTCAATCATTTTTAACATTTATATTCATTTATTACAATTATAATACATATATATTTTTATAATATTTATATATAATTATTAAAAATGAAATATATATAATAATATTTAAATTTATTTCTTTAAAAAAACATTAATTATAACTCTGTTTTTATATTTACCGCAATGCTAAAATAGATTCCTGATATTAGCAAAGACGGTGCTGCCAAATTTAACAATCAGCCTGTACTTAAAGTAGACAGTGATTACATCTAAATATCATCTTTAACATTATAAATAATCAAATATTTTTTTTTTTAATTTAATATGTATGATATTTATATTTAATTTTAATTTCTTTATCTTATTATTATTATATTATATAATTAATTTAACAGAATCAATTTTGAAAATAATTATTGTATGTTGTCCTTTATACTTCATATATATATGTATGAATATTACAGAGGTATTAAGAATCTACATTGACTTACGCGGCAGAGTGGAAAAACACGAATCCAAAATATGGCAAGTTCGTCAAGGTAAATTTTGAGAAAATTTTATTTGTTCGATTGACATCGATAGCATTAATTACAATGTTTTACTTTATAGATTATTATTATTTAAAATTAAATTTAATTAATTTAAAATTATTATATTATGATTATGAAATTTGACAATATTATTTATTTATTCTCTATATATTCTTGATAAATTATATTTTAGAACATAATATATTATTCTATTTATTATATATTTTTATATAATTCATTTTTTAAAAGAATAATTGAATATTTCAGCATGTTTTACATTGTATATGGATATATTAAATAAAAATAAAACATTTTTATCTTTTAAATATTTTTTTTAATATAAGCAATTATAAATGAATGTCATTAATTATTATCTTTGTAATTATTAATATAAGTATAATAAAATAAATATATCAATAATATTTATATGTATATGCATGTATACATTAATATTTGGTACATATTTTCTTAGTTCTTTTTTGCAGACATGAAACAAACAAAGTTTGTTGTTATGCACATCCAGATGCACCTCTTATTGAAGATTATAGAGCTGGAGATCAAATTTGTTCAGAATGTGGATTAGTTGTAGGAGATAGGTAAATATATACATAACTTAAAAGTAATATTTATTTAATAATATAAATTCAAATTAATTTTTTTTTTCTTTTATTATATATAGAGTAATAGATGTTGGTTCAGAATGGAGAACATTTAGCAATGAAAAAGCTGGAGTTGATCCATCACGTGTTGGTGGTCCAGAAAATCCTCTTCTTAATGGTTCAGATTTATCCACAATGATTGGCCCTGGAACTGGTGCAGCATCATTTGATGCTTTTGGTGCTTCAAAATACCAAAATAGACGTACAGTAAATATTATTATACTATATATTTATATGCTATGATATAATATGTTTTTTTTTTTTTTCAGTTAATGAATTATTGTTTTAGATGAGCAGTTCTGATAGAGCATTAATCAATGCATTTCGTGAAATCAATGGAATGGCTGATCGTATTAATTTACCTAAAACTATTGTTGATAGAGCAAATAATTTATTTAAACAAGTACATGATGGTAAAAATCTAAAAGGACGTGCAAATGATGCAATTGCTTCTGCCTGTTTATATATTGCCTGTAGACAAGAAGGTGTACCTCGTACTTTTAAAGAAATTTGTGCAGTTAGCAAGATAAGTAAAAAGGAAATAGGAAGATGTTTTAAATTGATTCTAAAAGCACTTGAAACTAGTGTAGATCTCATCACCACAGGAGACTTTATGTCAAGATTTTGTTCTAATCTTGGACTTCCAAATATGGTACAAAGGGCTGCTACACATATTGCAAGAAAGGCTGTGGAAATTGATATTGTACCTGGAAGATCACCAATTTCGGTAGCTGCTGCTGCAATTTATATGGCATCACAAGTATGTAATATATTATATATAATATATATTTATATAATATATTTTCTTTTATATTATATTTTTATAATCTTTACAAATTAAAAAATTTTTACAAATTTTATTTTTTGTTTAGGCATCAGAAGATAAACGATCACAAAAAGAAATTGGTGATATTGCTGGTGTAGCTGATGTTACAATTAGACAATCATATAAATTAATGTATCCTCATGCAGGAAAATTATTTCCAGAAGATTTCAGATTTGCAACACCTATTGATCAATTACCACAAATGTAAATTTAACATGAAGCTTTCAAGCTGTATATTTTACCATGTTGAAACAATAGTTTCGTTTTTTAAATAATCATTTTTAAATAATTTAAAAACTTTATTTACAATATACATTCCTTAATGATCTTTAAAACATTGATCTATTTTAATTTATTATATTTTTTTTTCTTGAATTTTGTTCTTACAAAGTTATATTGTCTAAAAGTAATATCTACAATAATAATTTTTATAATCTATTTGATTGGATAATAAAACGTTTAATTCATCAATAAAATATTTATACTTTAATTTACATGTTTCAACATGTTAAAATTGAAAAAATTGATAAAATTGATAAAAAAAATTTTTAAAAATTAAAAAATTTTAAAACAAAAGATTTATGTTTGATACCAAAAAATATATTAATTCTGAAGCAAATTTTTTATAAGCAAATTTACAAATTAAGTTTATGTTGAACATTTTTATATTTAAATTTTGTTTAAATTGCAACAAAATAATTTTCTTCATATTTTATTTGCCATATGAAAATAATGGAAATTAAATATAATGTACAATAAGCAATTTGAAAGTACCACACAATATAATTATATGATACATTCTGTGATACTTTTATTAAATATTGTAAGTCAAAAATTATTAACTAATAGATTCGACGAAATTGAAAATTCGTCAAAAGACAATAGCTTTTCTTACAGGAAATATGTGTATATATTTTATTTTCGACTTGAAATTTATATAAGATATTAAATAAGGATGTCTAAAAAAGATTTTTATTTTTAAAATTAAAAAATCACAATTTTATATATTTTGCAATTCATATAATTGGAATTACATACGTCATTATTTATAATAGACATTAAAATTTTGAATATTAATGATCTTTTTTTTCATCACAAAATTCATTATTTTTATTTTGAAATATAAAATATGTATATATATTAAGTTGTAATGTAACATTATATATCAATAAAGAGAATTGTTATAAGATGAATTGATTTATTAATATCTTTATTATTGCAAAACATGATTTATAAACATGAATACATACTTATGTATATAATCTTCAAATAGCTATTTGTCACTTTGTCAGTTATCATGTGATCTAATATCATCCTGAAAACTTATATTGTATAACAAAACACATAATAATTAAATTTTATAATTAAATAATTATTATTTAATACTTTTACTTTTTAAAAATAAAAATTCTTTAAAAAATTTTATTTTTAAAA
The DNA here is from genome assembly GCF_014066325.1 of Apis laboriosa. Lineage (NCBI taxonomy): Eukaryota > Metazoa > Arthropoda > Insecta > Hymenoptera > Apidae > Apis > Apis laboriosa. Next base: position 2,530,603 of record NW_025223500.1, read on the forward strand.
TATTATGAATTTACGTAACTTAAAGTAATATAAAATAATATAACCTATGTAATATTTTAAATTTACATATATACAATAATACAAATTTTATTTATAATTTTAGTTACAAAAAAAAGCTTAATTTAAAATTTGAAGTTTTTAAAATTTTTATTAGTAAAAACTATTAAAAATGAATTCAATACCACCTATTAAACCTCCAAGAGGTATTAAACCAACTAAAGAAACAGTAAGTTTATTAATTTTTTATTTATTTAATTGTTATAATACTATAATTTTCTCAAAATTGTAGTTTTAATTCAATTTTGTTTTATGTTTTTTTATAGAGTGGTTTATTGATTTCTGTAATTCGAGCATTATCAGCAAGTGAAACTAATGAACAACGAGAAATAGAAAAGGCTAAACTTGAAAAAGAATACAAAAAGAGTGATCAAAAACTTGATGAATTGGTATCATTACATGATCAGGATCTTACAGAAGTTATGCAAGTAAATATATAATTTATATATAATTTATAGTTTAATAATTTATAATAAAATTTATAATTTAAATATATAATATATTTAATTTTATTATATTTAATATTTATAATATATTAAGTTAATATATAATTTAAAATAATAACTATATATATATGATATTGATAATATTTTTCATTATTTTCTAATATAGATATTTAGTGCTTTGTCAGAGAAAGTAACAGCATCTCGGGAAAAAATTCATGCTGTTAAGGAAAATTTGAATGCCTGCAAACAATTATTAAGATGTAAACGAGAAGAATTGTTAAATTTATGGCTTGAAGGTATTGAACATAAACATGTTCTGCATCTTTTAAAAGATGTGTAAGTATTTTAATTTAATTAAAAAAACACTAAAAAAATAATTTTTGATTGTTTTTTTTTTTAAATTTCTAGGACTCCTGATTCTTGTACCAAAATGTTACCTTTAACAGACACAGATACATTATCAGTATCTACATCATATAATATAATATCAGATTGATAATTATTGTATTTATTTCTATATAATCATAAATTAGTTATAATTTAATTATTTTATATTTATAAAAAACAAAATATAAAATTTAAATATAAATTATGGATTTATATTATATAAAATACTAGTTTTTATGCTTGATATAATATTTTTTTTATAACAATAATAAAAACATATATACAATTTTATAAAATAGAATTTTATATCTGCCTCCAAAAAATTAATTTAAAAGTTAAATTGCTTAACTAATTTAACTAATAATTATTAAATTTTTAATATAAATGATAATGATTTATTTATTTCATAAATGATAATTAAAATTCTGGAGTATTTCTTATGATAATTTGTTTTAAACATGCATTAAAAATAACTATTTTAAACATCTAATCAGTCAGTGGTTCATGATCATGGTCATATCATGCACATGATATTTGAACTCATGTTTTTAATATTGTATGCGTATGTATATTATTAAGCTATAAAGTACATGAAAATAATCTTGTTAATAATTCATTCTTTTATATGCACTTAATAAATTTTCAAAACTTATATCGTAAGTATTTTTAATATTTAATTAAAATTCTGGAGTATTTTTTATGATAATTTGTTTTAAACGTGCATTAAAAATAACTATTTTAAACGTCTAATCAGGATTTCATGATTATGGTTATATCATGCACATGATATTTGAATTCATGTTTTTAATATTGCGTGCATATGTATATTATAATTATTAATTAAGCTATAAAGTACATGAAAGTAATAAATCTTGTTAATAATTCATTCTTTTATATGCAAATTTAATAAATTTTCAAAACTTATATCGTAAGTATTTTTAATATATAATTTATTAGGTTATGTCGAATATTTTTTTATCATTTTATCATAATAATTGTTAATTTATATATGATTCTTGAAATTTATGTCTGAAAAGTATTTTTTACATATTTAAATACTTTTTTAAATATTTAAATATAATAATATTTATAATTTACGATCTTTTTAATATTTATTATTCACATAAATATTTCTTCTTAATATTCTCTTAAATATAATATAAAACAGCCAAATTATATATATAAAATGTATCAGTGCATAATATTTCGTTTTTTACAAAATAAATTGTGCGTATTTTAATATATACATTTAATATATTATATATATATATATATATATATATAAATATTGAATTTCAGAATCACTATACATTTTTAGAAAATAAATTACAAGTGGAATTTAATTTAAATTATATATTATGAACATAAACAATATAACAATATAACAACAATATAAATAATATTAAACAATGTGAACATAATAAATATTATTAAAAAAATTTGTAAAACTCACTAATTTTTTTATTTTTTTGAAAAAAATTTCATTATTGCAAAATAAATTATAAAAAATATGCTTTTTTTAGAACTTATAAATTATCCTATAAATACAGAATAAATTATCAAAATACAGGATTGTCTTAACTAATTTAAGAAGATCAGCTATTTTACCTCAATAATAATTATTTTTTACAACTTAACATATTCAGTTTAGTTAAGCTCGAAAAGCAAGCATTTATTGTTGCAGGTAAAAATGGGGACATTGGAATTAAAACAAACTTTGAGTGGTCATAGGGGAAGGGTATGGAATATTTGCTGGCATCCAAAGGGTAGTTATCTTGCATCTTGTGGTGAAGATAAAACAATTATAATATGGGGACCACAAGATCCTAAATGGGTTGTAAAAACTATTCTTATTGAGGGTCATACTAGAACTATTAGAGAAGTTGCATGGTCTCCTTGTGGAAATTACATAGCTTCTGCTAGTTTTGATGCAACAACTGCAATATGGGATAAAAAAACAGGACAATTTGAGTGTAATGCAACTTTAGAAGGACACGAGAATGAAGTGAAAAGTGTTAGTTGGTCTTGTAGTGGACATTTGTTAGCTACATGTAGTCGTGATAAATCTGTCTGGATATGGGAGGTTAATGATGATGAATATGAATGTGCTGCTGTTATTAATGCTCATACTCAAGATGTCAAGAAGGTAAGTAGATGTGTATATATATCACAGGTAATATATATTATAATACTATATATTATGTTAATTATTAAAATGTATATTATAATGATATTTATAATAAAATTTTATTAATATTTTTAAATTATTATAGGTAAGATGGCATCCTAATGAAGAAATTGTAGCATCTGCTAGTTATGATAATACAGTAAAAATATTCAAAGAAGATATAGTGGATAATGATTGGTCATGTGTAGCAACATTATCATCTCATACATCAACAGTTTGGAGTCTTGCATGGGATAAACAGAATAATCGAATTGCAACTTGTAGTGATGATCAAACAGTGAAAATATGGCAAGAATATAAGCCTGGTAATGAGCCAGGGATTATTACAACAAATAATGAGTCTGTTTGGAAATGTGTGTGTACAATAACTGGTTATCATACAAGGACGATTTATGACATTGATTGGTGTAAAATAACTGGTTTATTAGTGACTGCATGTGGTGATGACATTATTAGAATATTTAAAGAAGATAGTGATTCTGATCCTCATCAACCAACTTTTACAATGATTTGTTCTATGGATATTGCTCATACTCAAGATGTAAATTCTGTACAATGGAATCCCATTGTTCCTGGACAACTTGCATCAGCTAGTGATGATGGTTTAGTGAAAATTTGGTTTTATAATGAATAATTGTTATTTTATATAATTGTATTCTTCAATAATAAACAATAATAAATTATTTATTTATTTTTCATTAAATTTTCCCATTTATTACAAACTAAATATTTATATTATATTTTAAAATTTACTTCTTTTCTTGTTTTAGGTTGTCATAAATGTTTACACAATTCAGTGGATTTAAACAAAGTTATAAATTGATAATTTTCAATATTGCATTTAGATACAATAAAACATTTTGTACAATGACTGATATTCAGAATAATCCTACTGGGATTCCTTTAAATCAAGTTGTAGATATACTTAAAAATTTTGCAAATCTATCACTTGCAGATTCCTGGGATAATGTAGGATTGCTTATTGAACCTACAGAAATAAAAATAATTTCACATATTCTTTTAACAAATGATTTAACTGAAAATGTAATGCAAGAAGCTTTAAATTTAAAAACAGATATGATTATTACTTATCATCCTTTAATATTTTCGCCTATGAAATCCATAACAAGTTCTTCATGGAAGGTAACGAAAAATTTTTATATTACATAAACATTTTAATTGAATTATTGAAACAAGAAATTTTAGGAAAAAATAGTTGCAAAATGTTTAGAACATAAAATAGCTGTGTATTCTCCACATACTACATTTGATTCGATTAGAGGTGGTGTAAATGATTGGTTAGCTTCCATATTTGAAAATGGTAAATTTAAAAGATTTTTTTTTTAATTTTGATAATACTGATTATATTGATTATATTTAATTTTTCGTTTTTAATATTATATATATGTAAGTACTCGAAAATAGTATACCTATAAAAGCAGATGTGAATAATAGTGATTATGGTTTCGGACGACTATGTACTTTAAAGAATAAAATTTCTATCGATGAAGCTGTCCAACGAGTGAAAGAATATACCAATTTGAAACATATTAGATTAGCTCGTGCATTCCAAACAGGTATCGAATTTTTTTTTTATTTTTCTTATTTTTTTAAAATTTAAAATATTGCAATATCATTTTATTTTAATTTTTAGATGGTTTAATTAAAACTGTTGCTGTTTGTGCTGGATCAGGAGCATCTATTTTAAAAAATATATCTGCCGATTTGTATCTTACAGGAGAAATGTTGCACCATGATGTTCTTGATGCAATACATAAAGGAACTAGTGTAATTCTAACAAATCATTCTGATTCTGAACGTGGGTTTCTGAAAACATTTGCATTTACCTTAAGTAATATGTTGAATAAATCTGTATTGGTACAAGTATCTGAAAATGATACTGATCCTCTGAAAATCGTATAAAATATTAAAAAAAAAAATTGAGCTGAAAAAAACTGATGTAAACATTAAGATGGATATATATATTACATATGATAAAATTTTATTATTAATATTATAAATTATCAGCTCTATTTAGAGATTGACAATCTTTTATTTTAATCTGATGAAGTTAGAGAGATATCAGGAAGGATAAATACATAAACAAATCATATATTGCAATTCAACAAAAGTTATTTACAGCAATAACAGAAGTTATGTTTAAATTTTTATATATAACACTTAAACTAGTTTTACAATTTATCTCTGAACATGTGTAACCATTATATAGAATCCTTTAATTTGATTATCGAAATAATTTTTTTCACATATTCCATCATTCACTCGTTTTATATAATTTTATAATTTTATTTGCATTCATTCAAATATTCACACATTGATTATGAAGAAAAACTTGATTTTAACAATATTACGTATGCTTGTAATCGACGCTTATTAAAAATTTATAACTAAATAAAATATAACAGTTGTTATACTGGTCCAATTAGAATGATTTTAATTTTGGATCCGCGTATCCAATCTTTTTTCTTTTTCTCAACATTGTCTTTATAATTCGTTTAATAATACATAAAAAATAGTTACACATAGTAAAATCCATTTTTAATTATATTCTCTTTTATAATTCAACAAAGATAAATTTATAATTCTAAAACCTGATCTCTCATTTTTATTTTATTATTATGATGCATTGTGTCCATATGTATATGAATACACCAATGACAAAATGCGTTAATACATATGATGAACACGTCATAAATTGAAATTTTCTATATCACCATAAATGGTGTGAAAGTATACCCTGAGGTCGGATGCCCAAAAAATATCAATCATGTTACGCCGTTTATTGAGAATATTTACAGAATCGACAATGTAAAATTTAAAACTGAATAGATCCGAATTATTTGATTATTAGATTAATATTATTTTTTGTTCTTAATCGATTAGTATTTTTAGTTTTATGTTTTGAGTTTAACATTTTTTATACTGCGATGACAGATTAATTTTTCGTCAATATCGTTGCAATTTCATAAAATTCGACATAAATGGGCAATACGACGATTTCGCAATCATAATTCAATATTTTTATATTTTACTAGAATTATATGATTATATGTATTCTATCATTAGAAACATATACATATAATCTGTCAAATCATATAATGTCGTGATCATAATGAAATTATAAAAACTTATTTCTCTACATGTCTTAACTAATCTAAATCGGGATCATATTCTTATTAAAAATCTGTTCAATTTCTTTTTTTTTTTTTTTTTTTAGAAACTTTCTACAATAAATATTATTTTTTTATTATTTTTAAAAAATATTAATTTGAATTCAAGCGAAATCTATTGAATTTATAGATTTTAATCTTCGATCAATATATCAATCAAATTTCATTCAATATATCGATAATTACCATATCTCACGTTAATCGTGATTAATTAAACAGCAATTCTAATATGAACATAACCCGATACTCTTTTGAATTTTCATAGAAAATCATATTTGCATGTAGATATTAGTATAACTAAAAAATAAAAGAACAATTCCTATATTTTTTTTAAATAAATATTACTCTTTTTTTTATCACTGTCTTTTTTAATGTAAAAAGCTTTTTATTCTCACTCAAAGTTATGATTCGTTGAACATCTAGAACGAATTCAAAGATAATCCAGATTTATTTTGTACCTACAATCCGGATTCTCAATTTACACAGTTGAAGGCTATTTTCATGCTTTCTTTTTTATTCTTTGTCATTTCGTAAATCAAATTTTTTTTGACGACTCTGCATATTTTACAAAAAACGTAGCCTATCATAGATACATATAATATTCAAATAAATGTATTTTTTTATAATGATTAAAAATCTTAATCGCATTTCAACAATAATTCGTACATTTTCTTTGGCAAATATAATGTATTGTCTTATAACCGTAATTATTAAATAAAATATTTCATTTAGTATTAAACAGTTCATCCTGTGAATTATTATATCATCGATAGTTTACTTTTCATTTCTTAATTTTTTTTTACGATATAGGATATCTCAGAATTGGAAGATAAATAAAATATTTAATTTGTTATTAATAGAATTAATATTTATTATTATATATAGCATTGTTTCAAATAAAAGAAAAAGAAATTATTAGTTATAAATAAAATTATAAATTAATAATTGAAAATTAATAAATCAGAATTTAAGATTTAAAAATTTTTTTTTAAAATATTATTTATCGATTTTGATTATTAAAAAAGATTAGTTAAAATATAAATAATCTATAAAATATAAATAATATATCAGTTTAAATTCTATATATATTGATTTCAAAATAATATAAATTTAAAATAATTCCAAAATCAATATTATATCGATTTCATATTAACGTTAGATTATTCACAATTTTATAATTTTACGAATCTCATCAAATATTAAAACAAACAACATTTTTATTTATTTAATAATTTAATATAATAATTTATATTTTTTTAATTTTTTGGATAAATGAAAGAAAAAATATGTTGCTTTAAATTAAAAAAAAAAAAAAAATTAAAAATATTGTAAAATGTAAACTTTGTAAAATTATAAAATTGCAAATTAGTTACTATAGTATCAATTATATAGTATTAATTGTAAAACTGTTTTGAAATTGATATAAAACCGAAAAATAATATAATTATTATAGAATTGATATAAAATTAATTTTTAAGAATCAAAATCGGAACTAGTTATAATATCGTTTGATTTTTATAATTTTGATATATAATTTTAAGATAATTTCATTCAACTATTTCTAATTCCAATTGAAATTAATATATAAAATTTATTATGATTGAATTTATTTTTTGTTAATTAAAATAATCATTATTTAATGAAAATATAATTTAAATATGTAATTTATTTATTAAATATATAATTTAAATATATAATTAAAAATATAGATTATGTTATAGTTTTTTAATTCTAATCTTCATTCAATTAAACAAAACAAAGTATATTTATTATATTTCATTCTAAGACATCCTATACATTAATTCTTATTTTTTATTGTTACAACAAACTACTTTTCTTATAATATATTCAGCATCCGTTGTGTCGCATTATGGTCCGATTCCAACTTCACTTTTTTTTTCTTTCTTGCATATTTTTTTTCTTATGTTCTTGATCCAATAAGATCATTTTACAATTCCATTGTTTATCGATATTTTTTTTAGTATGAATCGTATACTTTCAAGATGGTTGTTACTTCCTCTTCATAGCAGCCATTTTTTGTATTTATTTGATTTTTCGAAAGCAACTATCAATGATGTATTATTTTATTCTGAAATCATAAATTATATTATTAAAATATGATATTTCTCTTTTATTAATTATGTTTAATAAAATGTTAGAGTGAAAAGACATATTTTTTCTAAAGAATAATATTATTGCTTGGTTAATTTTAAAATTTTATTATTTATCAATATTTCGAGTTTTTTTATCTTTCCTCGTGTTTTCTCTTGTTTCATTCGAAAACAAAAGCAAGCAAAATAATATATATATATATATATATATATATATATATATAAAAAGCAACTAATCGATTCCGAGCAAATTATTTATTTCTAAACAATATTGTACAATTAACAGAATCTAAATGGTAACTGGTATGCTATCGTAGATATATATACATATACATATACACACACATATATATATATATATATATATATATAGACAAAATTTTATAAACATATAACAATATTTTTTGCAAATATGAAAAAAAATATAAATATCTCAAAAAATGATTATAAAAATAGGAAAAAGTGTTTAAAATATTGATTTTTAAAATATTCAAAAATATTCAAAAAATCGGTAAAAAAAATTCCTTCTCTACATAATTATTAATTGTATTAATCACACAAATTCTCTCATTCATATGATTAAATTCGTTTTGATTGAATTACAACTAACTGAATTTGAAAATTTGATTCAAAGATGACAATATTGCTTACAATATATATATATATATATATTCGTAACAAAATTATTCGTACAAAATTAAATTTCTTGTGGAATATTATAATAGTTTCTTCTTTAAACATTTCCACGACAAATCATTCGAGATTCAAGCAACTTACCGATGAATATTCGTAATGAGTATTTCATAATGATGAGGCCTGGTTCAGTAACGATGATTCAAGAAGGCTAACAAAGTTGTTGAAATCATTACGAATGGCAGATTCGCCAACCTCAGTTGGCCACCGTGTTGCATCGCTGCTGGATGTTCTCCTGCCGAACAATGATTAAAATTCAAATTGAATTCCGTCCTAGCATCTGTCATCTTATTGGAATTGTTTCTCTATTATATGGTAAATATACATATATATATATATATATATATATATAAGCCTGATAAATATTTATCATGTTAATCTCGTCAAATAATGAAGAAAAAAATCAAAAAAAAAAAAAAGAATTAAGAAAAGTTATATATAATTGAAAGATTCTATTCATAATAATGATTTCATTTTTTTTAAATTATTATTAATAATTATATTCTTTCGTGATTATTATTTAATAGATAAAAATTTCGATTTCTATAAAAATAAAAAATTTAATAATAAAAAAGAAAAAAAATTATGTATTTTTATGTTAATTTTTTTCCAAATTTGAATTTAAATAAGTTTTTTAAAAACTTAAAATTTAAATTTTTTATTTTAAACTAATAATTTTAATAGAAGTTTTATTATACTTGATTCATAAAGAAATAATCTAATACTAAAAAAAAGAGGATATAAAAAATATAAAATATTAATTTGAAGATTTTTAAAATTATGAATATTTACTTAGAATTACATTAAATATTTAACTAATTTTATTAAAATTTTCAAAATTTTATATATATATTTTCTATATTTAAATTTTTTAATTTTATGCGCCTTTTTTCTATATATTTTTATTTTTGTATTTTATATTTTTCTATGAATTTGTCAATTATTTTAAATAAATTCAAGGTTAATATAAGTAAGTGTTTCTATTAAATTAGAGATTTGAATTTGAAATTCGATTTAATTGATTATTTCTCATCTTTTCTATATTTTTTCCTTGTATTAGTTAAAAAATTCAAACTAAAATATATGAATAAAAAAATAATAATTCCAAAAAAATGAATTTTGTCACAGTAATTATAAATTAAAAACACGAGAAATATAATTTATCTATCAATATGTATTAGATTACAATATATAGGAAAAAAGAAATATAAATCTTTTTTTAAAAAGCAAATTTCAATTTTTTTTCTTTTTAATATACATCGTTGTTAGAATTTAAAACAATCTTCAATACAATTTTCATCTACATTTATAAGTTTTTGCTAATCTGAAAAATTTTCCAATCACATTTTTAAGAAAAAAGCATATCATCTTTTTCAAAGAAAAGTGATCTTCATATTTTGAAATGTCTATTTAAGCAGAGAAATTCTTATTATTATACGATAGCCTCTTCTGTATCCTGCGATTCTAACATTGAATGTTTCTCTGATTTCTTCGAGTATGGACGCATTAACGCGACACAATAGCTATTATAGTGTGCAAAGAGTTTGCTTACTTAAGAAAGTCGGGCTGTTTCCCTCACTATGATATTTTCCTATTTTTCATCGCTATTATATTTTTTATTTGATACCTCATTAAGATTTGAGAAATTATGAAATAAACAAATTTAAAAATAAGAAATAAAAAATAAAAAAATTAATGAATAGAAAATTAAAAAATAAAAAGCAGTATGAAAATATTATTTAAAAAAAAAGATTAAAATATAGAATAAAAATAAATTAATTATTTTAATGGAATATTTATAATAATTATATAAATAATATAAATAATAAAAGGAAAATTTATAAAGGATCACATACAAATGGATTTCTTTCCGAAAGTTGTGGAGATTAAGTTAGAAAACGATCTTATATGAAGAGCCATCTGATGTATGTATAACATTTACGTAACAAAGAATCATATGACAAAATTGTAAAAATAAGGTGATATTACTAATACCTAGATAGTTGCCTTAAACGGATAAAAGCCAAAGACTATAGACAAGAAGATATCGATTTTGATAAACCATCATCGTCATCAATAGACGTTTATCTTTCTTTGTCAGATATATCCTGCTCTAATCCGTAATTCCACTTCCTGAAGGTTATCTCCCTGGCAGTATGGTTTTGCAGAGAAGGGATGACTGCAACAATAGCCGAGTTCAGTTTGATGCTCCATACACTTTGAGAAATCTCTTTAATTACTCTTCTCACTCAACCAAATGCTTTTTGCTAAGCCCGTTATCTTCCGGCAAGAACGATTGGATTCATTCGTTCCATAAATGTGGCCAAAACCTCGGTGAAAAACGACAAATCTTTCTACACTGTATCGTGTTATGAAATATTACTATTTCTTTTTTTGCTTGTTCCAGTCCCTTTTGCAATTTTTTCTTTTTTTTTTTTTTTTTTGTTTCAAAAAGCAGAGAATTCAGATTTTTATACTGGGAACATGATTATGACAACAACGAGTAGTTTTTAATGAGAATTCATTAACGGATCAATTAATGAAAAACTTGTGAAATCTCTTTTTCATGAATTTTCCTCTCTTATTTATTTTATTCGCCATTATTGACGAATATGTTTGATAATATATTTCTTGATACAATTTCTTGATTAAATATGGCATACATATCAGAATGAAGATTACTTCCATTGAAAAAGAGATAGTTATATATGAATATAATAAATTGACAAATCGTATATGGATATGGATAGTAGATTTTTCTCAAACGAAAATTGAGAAACTGAACACGAATTATTAATTACGATATAAAATTGTGTCGAATGCATTGAAGCAATCACATAAAAAGAAGCTGCCATCTATCGAAAAGCTTAAATAAAATCTTAAAACAGATAGGATAATTTCACAGAAATATAAATAGGAGAAATTTTTTTTAATCATCTATAGGGAAAGATCAGCTTTTTGTTGATTCTGAATTAATTTATATAAATGTAAAATATAAAAAGTTAAAAAATGTTAACAAATATAATAAGTAATACATATATATTGACAAAGTTTATAAATCTTTTTACATAATTTATTTTTATAAAAATCTGGCTAACTGTAAAATACTATATATAAAATTTTATTTTCAAAAGATTTCCAAATTGTAATGCATAATATCTTAATAAGAAAAAAAAAAAAAAAAAAAAAAAACAAAGACAATAAGAAGGTAAGAAGAATGCTTTAGATGATAAAGTTAGTCTCGTTTCCTCGACGTTACGTTATATTATATAAAGTGGAAGTACCTAAATAACTCTGTTGTTTTTATGGGCATAGGAGAAAAGTCTTCAGGGGCGAAATTGCATTGTCCGAAAGTGTAGCTTATTTTTATACTTATTTCGCTTTTCTCGAAAAATGGAAAAGAAGGAAATAACCATTGAAACTAAGGTTTTTCACCAATTTAAAAAGTACTACTGTCCTATTATATCTTCAATTATCCTTCTACTTCGGCTGTTAGAACTCAAAATGATTGGGACGTTGAGGATGGCAAGTGGCGTAAATCAATTTCATCTCATCTTGAGAAATTCATACTTAAAGCTTGTTATTCAATTTCAAGTAGAACTGTAACATCGAGGTAACTCGATTTTCCGTTTCTTTTGACTTGACCCTTTTACTTCTAGATGACTCAATTAAGGACTAGCAGCTATACTTACTCAGGAAATTTCTTCTTTTTTAATAATAAGATATTTCATATCTTATTATTAAAAGTATCAATTTATCAAATAATTTAATTAAAAATATATTGTTTGAATTTTATTTTCTATTTTTTAGTTTTTAATTTCTATTATTATGTTTAGTTTGAAATAGATTAGAAAAACATTTATAAGCAAAATTTCATCGCTCCTTCAAAGTGTCAAACAGTTGAAAGTTTTGGTATATTATAGCAGTTTCCACGACATAGCGAGATTGTAAAATCGGTCAAGTGTCGAAGTTTACATGAAGAGATGTTTGGACGAGAGAATTGGCAGAAATCTGATGAGATAAGAAATTGAAACCTCTTTTACAATCGTATTAACTTCAGTTTTAAATCTTTATCTCTTTTAACATCATATTGTATGAATGACAAGTATTAAGCAAGCCCTACAATGATTAATTTCGAGATATGTTTTGATATGAGATTTCATAGTATGGCAAAATAGATCTGTGTACGATAATTAGCAGTATGAATATGAAATTCAAACAACGAATTATTAATTAATATTAATTATTAATGCCAACTTGCTGATTAGGTCCATCCTAATTAATCTTAATGAGCTTGAAATACACTTTGTGACAAAATTATAAAACATCTTATAATTTTCAGAATTTTTTAGATTAGATTATTTAATTTTTATATAATAGTACTATTTCTTTTTTAATAATGTAAAAGAATGTCAACCATAATTTATATTTTTGCCTACAAATTTTTCTGTTTATATGAAAAATAGATGCGATAAAATTATAGATAATAATAAATTAATAATAAATTATAGATAAATTAAGATAAAATTTATCAATGAAATTTTGTTATTTAAGAATGGAATGCATTTTTGTGTGCTGAATCTGTCATAAAAATTATCTATCACATTAAACTTAGGAATAGATATAAAATATATCGATTTTTCTTATATCGAATTTATTAATTATATTTTGGTTATAATTGCGAGATATTTAAAAAAAATAAGTTTTTTTTTTTCAATATTTCTCAATTTTTTTATCAATTAAATCGTATAATATTATTCTTCCCTCGTAAAATTAAATTTGATTCGTAAGATTTTCTTTTTTTCGAGATATATCATTTTGAATTTATTCCATTTTTTAGAGCATACGAATAAAGATTAAAATATTTTGCCTTGATGTTTGAAAAACCATGCATACAAATTTTCATCCTATTAACCTCCTACTTGAAAAGGATTTATTCGAATCTTCGTAAATTTCCTTTTTATCGTCAATAGATTAAAAATGGAATAACCTCAAAATGATGTATTTATAGTATAAAAAAAAAAAAAAAAAAAAAAATATCTTACACTGTTGGATTGGTTGATATCTATCGTTCTCATTTTGCTCGCCCAAGGGTTCTTTTTTTCAATGGATAAATATTAAGTGTGACGATTTCAGCGGAATGCTTCAATATAGTAGTAGCAACTATTTTTTGCAAATATTTCAAAAACTAAGATTATATGATTATAGTATATATAATATATCATTATTTATTATATACAAGATAATTGTATAAAATATTTTCCACGATATATTTAAAAATTATTAAAATCCATGAGTATGAAAAATTACACATCGACAGATTCACTATATTATATAATATAATATAAATAATAAAAATTACAATTCTTGAATATAATTGTGTATTGAAAGAGAAGAAGTGCAATATAAAAAAAAGAAAAATAGTTTTAAAAAATAGATTGTGATATCCATTTTTATATCGCAAATATATATTGACAATTTGTTCATGGAGTTATTGACAAATAAACAATGAAATCTAACAGAATTTCGCGAAAAATGCATCGTTCACTGTCTCTTTCGTGAACCTAGACGATCGATGTTTAACCTGGTTGCCGATAAGTGCTCCACGCTCTCTTGCACTCCAGTCGACTATTCTCTAGTATGATATCTAAATATGTATAGTAATACAATACCTATTGATTTTAGATTCTAACCTATTCGTATGACGCACAGGAATCCTTGCAGATAGCATTTACTTCTAAATTTTATGCATTCGTGACAAATTTTAATATATAATAGAAAAAGATTCTTTAATACGAATTATTTGAAGTTTTCTTTCAAATATTATACTTTATAATTGTATTATTATAATTAAATATAAGAAAAAGAATGGTACAAAATCCTGAGAAAAATATAATTAAGATTAAAAAAGTCATTACAATAAAGATTTAAAAATTCATAATAAAATTTTTTAATTTTATATATTTTTTTTATTTAAAAGATAAGATGGATTTTATGTATCCTTTTCAATATTTGTAAATGTTATTTTTGGAAAAGATGCAAATATATGATATTTTCTATAAAATAAGGATAAAAAAATAAAAAGTAAATAAACATAAATGTATATATAATACTATATTTAACATTTTAATAAAAGTTAATTTAAAACGTTTATTTAAAAACTTTTGTATCTTTTCAATAATTATAAAAAAAAAACGAAAATTTAAATTCTTAAATTTTAAAAAAAATTTAAAATTACTTCAAGTTACTTTAATAGATTTGATAGATCTTTATAAATCGTGATAAATCACATAAATAAATCTTTGAAGAGGCAAAAGTGTATATATTTATATGAATATTCTGATAAGAAACCTAAAATATAAAATCAGTTCAAAAATAAAATTTCAATAGTATATCTGTGAATCATTTTCAATCTCATATTCATTTCAATTAAAATTTCAATTAGAGAACCATTTACTTGAAAGCTTTCGTGATTCAGTAAGAGTATGAAATATTTTAAAGGCTTCAGTATTTTATATAAGTTAAACGTTAATTTATAATGAACTTTTTATATTTTTAATATTCGGATCATTTTCATTTTCAATTTTTAAACCGTAATTTATTATATTCGGAAAATTTTATTGTCCTCTTTCAATTATACCGCGAGTATACGTATACATTAATTCTATTGGGTTCGAGATCTTTTCATTCTTATAAAACGTCCAATTATATTATATAAATATATAAATATATGTAAATACAATATTCCTTTCATTATATCTATTATATATCTAAAAAGATCTGAAATACATTTTAATTGGAATGAAAGAATAACAATTAAAACCTTAAACTCTTGAGGAACAGTCTGAAAAATTATTACAATTAAATTAATTATTTGTTTACTGTCAATTATCCAATTGTTTGTTATATGTACACATCATATTTATGTTATATTAATTATCTCTCTGATTTTAAATTAACTTATTCATAACGATATCAGTTTTTAATTTATCAACGATAGAATGATGTAGTGAAAATTTGATTTTAATTTATTAATATTTCAATTTTATAAAAAATATATTACAAGAAAAAGTTATTGAGATTTACACGTCATACACGTCACAAGTAATCTATTGAAAGTATTATTTTCTATTAAATGTGTAATTTCCAAAAATATTTGTCATATTTATTAAGATTAAAATCGATCATTTTGTAGTTATTTGATTAATCTATCAATAGTCAATGTTTGCATTACATTTTGTTTATAATTTTTTTTCAATCAATTTATATTATTGAATTTTGTTTTTTAACAAAGATGAAATAACTTTATTTTTGCTATATTATTATAGAATTCAATAAAAATATAAACATGACATTAAAATTTATAGATAAATATCAGTATTCATTATGATTAAAATATTGACAAGACTTTGATGTGTATGCCACTCGTTGCAAATGGAGTAAATAATCTATTGAACCGCAAAAATGTATCGCCCTTTTTTTTATACATTGCAAAACCGAAAATAAAAAGATCCAGATGGTTTTAATATTAAAAAAAAAAAAAAGGTTAAAGCCATAGAAACTTCAAATGCTTTATAAAAAGATATATATACATATATATATATTTATTTTTAAATACATATCTCAAAAAGAATTTAGATACGAAAGCTTTCATCAAAATTAATCATATAGATTCAATTAACTTCTCCTTTAAATTTAATTTTGAACCGAATTAAAAATTCAATTCATATTTTAGAATTTAATGAAATAACTTAAAACTTAAAAAATTATATTGTTACTTTTATTTAACGATCGATGATGCGACACTAGCGCCACGTAATTATTAATTATCAATACTCAATTACTTTTATTTAATTATTTATTACTTTTTAAATTATTACTTTTTATTTACACTTTCTTATTTTTCAAATATTTAAATTATTATATTTTTCTATAAATATAAAAAAAATATATATTGTTAATTTCTGACGGTGAAAATTATGCTTGAAACTAATCGGTCATTAAAAAAGAAATTCGGCGAATTAATTATCAATAATAATTTAAAATCGCAAAAAAAGAAAAAAAGAAAAAAGATCGAAGTGATTGCGATTATCAAAGGATATTAAAGCTTCAATTTTATTTTTTTTTTTTCGTAAATATATGTACATACCATTAAGTACATGTACGAGGACAGTCTTTGTATTAGCGTTACTCGGATGGCAGGTATATTGGCCGCTATCTGCAGGCTGGGCATGCTGCACCAGAAGATACGACGTTGTAACTTCCCCCTTCTCGGTGATCACTGATACACCGCCCCTAGGACTATCGTAGTTGATCACCTATAATCGAATAGATGTATACATATGTACAAAAAAAAAAAAATATATATATATATATATAAAGAAAAAAGTAAATAAAAGAAATAGAGAAAAAAGACTTAACAATTAATCGCAAGAGAATTCGATTATCTTAATTATTCAATATGTGATAGACAATTTTAATGTAAAATATATATAGTTTTATATAGATATATTATTGAAATATTATTATTTATATAAATAACACAGACATTTATTTATAATTATTATTATTTTTTACTTTACATCAGAACGAGTAATCAATTACGATTTTTATTCTCATAAGTGAAAAAAAATCTACTTGTAGAGGACTGGAATATTTAATATTATTTTATATCAATTGTATAAAATGATAAGAATTAAGAATTAATAATTATATATAAAAATACGTAGATTTTCGTAATTTCAACGAATTTTTACTGATGAATCTCGTTAGGCGAAAAAACATGCAAAAAGAGAGTGAACTATATCAATCGCCCTCTGTGTTACTCTCTCTTCGTTTCCCTTCTTTCCTATCCTTTTTCTTTTTTCTCCAACCAACGAATTTATTTCGTCGAGAAACCGAATTGTCCGGAATTCGCTTATCCGTGGTTAATGGAATCTCCGGGTTTCCTCAAGCCAAAAAAAAAAAAAAAAAAAAA